>NC_056734.1:230802417-230977417 GCF_019279795.1 Protopterus annectens | reverse complement strand
TTGTGGATGAGTGTGGGATGACAACAGATGGCACAGATTCAGCCCCTGACAACACCATCTGTGTCTGAATATGACCATCATCATTGCCAGAGTCTGCAGAGACACTGACATCAGATACTGAGCAGGAGGAACTGTGACCACTATGACCACCTGTGGGGGAAAGACAAAATATGTAAATTAATACCTGCACTATACCATTTTCTGCTACACATGCACACACGTGCATGCACATGCAAGCATGCACATGCACGCACACACAGGCACACACATGCAGGTGAGGTGGCAGACAGTCATTGCACAGACCTCATAATAGCCAACTGGTGACATTCACAACACAGTGAGACCACTACATGCACACTGTGGACAAGCCCTCAACATCATGCAGTGCAGCCCTTTCTATTTCCTGTTACACCTTATATACACCTCTGTGATATGTGAGTAGTGTTAGTAGATGATGGGCCTTCAAGTCGAACACACTGCACCCATGTACACATAATTGCTGTTCACCTGTATAGCACATTGGCAACTCCTATGGAACATATTTTTCATCTGTGCTCCTCCATTGGTGTAAGTGAGGCCTGTGTAGCAGGATCCCCACCTCTAGTGGAATGGTCCCTGGCCATGGCAGCAGCCCTTTGCCAGGCATGATGTATCAGATCAGTTGCCCAATGCCGGACCTGATCGTATGTGCGGCCATGATGGCCCAAGATGTTCACTCTTTGGAGAAGGTCATCCCACAAGGCAATCTGCTCCTGCAGATTTTGTCAGCCCCGACTGAATATCACCACATGGTGCTGTAGTATTGCCTCTGTAATGTCTGCATTTTCCTCAGCAGTGTATGCCGGCTGATGCTGCATTGCACCTGGAAGACATAAACAGGGAAACACATCACAGGACCTCAGACATTGCCCAGAGTTATTTACAGAGCCAGCACATCAATATTGTCTATGAGTAGCCACCACTTACAGCCACATCATACCCTGTCATCTATCAGCACAGTATGAACTTGCATTGCACTCCTGGTCCTGATGTGTCATGTTCTCCTCAATGAGGGCCAGTACATTGCATAAACCAGCATTCATCATTCATGTTTCTGTAGGGGGATGACAGTGGCTGTCTTCCATGCAGATGGGATGTCAATAGTGCTCAGGCTTTGCTTGCATACAGTGTGTAATGGAGCCAGAAGCATATGCCTGAGTTCATGGAGGATGCAGACAGGAATGTTCTCAGGTCCCATGGAGATTTGCTTTTGTTGACTTTAATTAGGAAGTATGCACCTGCTCCCTGATGATGAGGAAGGGGTGCAGGTGCTGTGCATATCCACCTACACTGATGGTGAGCCAGGGGAGTGATGTTTGCCATAAATCTGTGTGCAGCAGGTTGCCTTTTGCTATGGTGTGTGTGTATGTGGTGTAATTGACCACCATTACAGGGTAGGTTTTGTTGTCGCCTCTGAGTTTGCAGACATATGTGAAGACAGCCTTGTGATTGCCCTTGGTGGAGGTGTCCAATTTGTACTCATAGTTAGCCTTTCAGTAATCCACGTGGGACCTTATATGCTCATTCAGACAAAGGTTGACTTGCTGCCAAGTTGGTGACTGCTCCTACTCTGACCTGTACAGACAAAATAATGACTAATTATGTTCTTTGTGTATTGCTGCTGTCCAGCAAAGGGGATTACTCTACTTTGGTGGAGACAGGTTTTACAAGTCCATACAGCTGTGTTGGTGGTCATATTGCTGTTTGTAGTAGGCATGGCACAAGGTAATAACATGGTTGGACACCTCTGAAATTTCAACCTGATAATCATGCTTATTCTAGTACCCAGGTCTGTGTCAGGGCAATGCAACAACCAGTAGCTATAGAAATCTAACTCTGCTGGATGCACAGAAAGTGAGATTACACGTGTACAACATGTACAGCTTATTTACCTGACATTTTGCATCCCATGCCTGTTGTTATGAGGCAGCCAGGTACACCTACTCATTCATAGATGTGAACAGGTAATACCTGATATGCATTTCTGTTCTATGTCAGTTTGGCACACTGTATTTACACTCTTGCTGCTCAGTCATTCCTATCAACCTGTTAGACCAGGACATCTGGAGGACAGCATACATACATGTGGAGAGATAGGACAAAATTACTGACACTTTCTTAATATTGCTGTAACACACTTAAGTCATTTGATAGCACAGTAGTATTTGCATTCACAGACATACCCTGGAGTATGTCCAATGCTCATAATGACAGGAAGAGAGGAGAAAGGCTAGGAGTGTCTTAGTGAGGGTAGGAACTTTTAATGCTGGCAGTATGACTGGTATGGGTACAGAGCTAGATGATATGATGGACAGAAGGAAGGTTGGTATATTGTGTGTGCAAGAGACCAGATGTAAGGGGCATAAGGCTAGGTGTATCAGAGTCGGGTCCAAATAGTTCTATCATGGTGTGAATGGGAGGAGAAATGGTGTAGGAGTTATCCTGAAGGAACAGTATGGCAAGGGTGTTTTTGGAGGTGAAAGCAGTATGGGATAGCGTGATGTTAATGAAGCTGGACATGTGTAATGATGGCTGGACAGAGGAAGAAGGACAAGGGGAACTGGTGTTGGAATTAGGAAGTATAGGGGAGTAAACAGAGAAAGAGGTTTGCGAAGAAGAAGTGGGATTGTCAGAAAGATGAAGAAAGTAAACAGGAGTATAAGGAGATGGGCTGTATGGCTAAGAGAGATGTGGAAAAGGCTAAGGATGAAGCATATGAAGGGTTGTATGAAAGGTTTGACACTAAGGAAGGAGAATAGGTCCTTTACTAATTGGCTAGACAGAGGGACTGAGCTAAGAAGGATGTGCAGCAGAGAAGGGTGATAAAGGATAATGAGGGAAACATACTCACAAGCGAGGAGAGTGTGTTGAGGAGATGGAAATATTATTTTGAGGGGCTGTTGAATGAAGAGAATGGGAGACAGAGTAGTTTGGATGATGTGGGTATGGTGAATCAGGAATTACAACAGATTAGCAAAGAGGAAGTAAGGACAGCTATGAAGAGGTTAAGAATGGAAAGGCTGTTGGTCCAGATGACATACCTGTTGAAGCATGGAGGTGTTTAGGAGAAATAGCAGTGGTCATTTTAACCAGATTGTTTAATGTAATCTTGGAAAGTGAGAGGGTGTGTGAGGGGTGGAGAAAAAGTGTTTGATTACCAATTATAAGAATATGGGTGATGTGCAGAGCTGTAGTGACTACAGAGAGAGAACATAGATCAGTCACAGGATGAAGTTATGGGAAAGAGTAGTGGAAGCTAGGTTAAGAAGGTAGGTGAGGATTACTGATCAGAAGTATGGTTTCATGCCAGGAAAAAGCAGTACAGATGTGATGTTTGCTCTGAGAGTGTTGATGGAGAAGTATGGAGAAGGTCAAAAGGAGTTGCATTGTGTCTTTGAGGACTTAGAGAAATAGACAGGGTGCCTAGAGAGGAGTTGTGGTACTATATGAGGAAGTCAGAAGTGGCGGAGGAATCTGTAAGAGTGCTACAGGATATGTACAAGTGTAGTGTGACAGCGGTGAGTTGTGCAGTGTGAGGGACAGGTGCATTTATGGTGGAGGTGGGATTACATCAAGGTTCAGCTCTGAGTCCTTTCTTATTTGCAGTGGTGATGGACAGGTTGACAGTCAAGATCAGGCAGGACTCCCCATTGACTGTGATGTTTGCAGATAATGTTGTGAACTGTAGTGAGAGTAGGAACAGGTTGAGGATACCCTGGCGAAGTGGATATGCTCTCGAGAGGGGAGGAATGATGGTCAGCAGGACTAAGACTGAATATATGTATGTGAATAGGAGGGAGGATAGAGGAATGGTAAGGATGTACAGAGTAGAGTTTGCAAAGGTGGGTGAATTTAAATACTTGACATCAACAGTTCAGAGTAATGACACATGTGAGGGGGAGGTGAAGAAGAGAGTACAAGCCAAATCGGGAGGGTGGAGAAGAGTGTCAGGATTGATTTGTGACAGATAAGTACCTTTAAGAGTGAGAGGGAAAGTCTACAAGATGGTAGTGATACCAGCTATGTTATATGGGTTGGAGATAGTGGCATTGACAAAAAGGCAGGAGTCAGAGCTGGGCGTGGCAGAGATAAAGATGTTAACATTTGCACTGGGTGTGATGAGGGTGGACAGGATTAGGGATATGTATGTTAGAATGTCTGCCCAGGTTAGACAGTTTGGTGACTAAGCCAGAGAGTAGCAGGATTATGTTGGTTTGGATATGTGCTGAGGAGGGATGCTGAATATATTGGCAAAAGGATAGTAAGGGTGAAGCTGTTAGGTAAGAGGAAAAGAGGAAGGCCTACAATAAGATGCATGGATGTGGTGATAGAGGACATGCAGGTGGTTGATGTGACAGAACAAGATGCAGAGGACAAGAGGAAATGGAGACAGATGATCTGCTGTGGTGACCCCTAACAGAAACAGCCAAAGAAAGAGAAGGAGATGTTGTAATGTCAGTCTTCACAGGTTGCCAATGATTTTCCAGACATAACACAACTCTATGAGTAAATGACTACAAATATGAGGCACACATATGGTCAGTGTGCATAACATTGGACGGTTGTATGGTATGAGTTCAGTATATCACATGATTTTCAACACACACATCTCCAACAGTTATTCACTATACAAATACCCTGTATAGGTCTCTTACATTTCTTTGACAGACATGTATATCATACTTGTATTGACAATTAACATATGGATATCTATGACGTTCCAGTAGCTGGTCTAGCAGTGTTACAGAGTCAGTATTATTCACCACACACTCTAGTAGTAGTCATATGTGAGCCATCCTTTCCTGGGGTGAATCAGGGGCCTGAGCTGTGATCTATGTCACTGCAGGC
Source organism: Protopterus annectens (assembly GCF_019279795.1). Classification (NCBI taxonomy): domain Eukaryota; kingdom Metazoa; phylum Chordata; order Ceratodontiformes; family Protopteridae; genus Protopterus; species Protopterus annectens. The sequence continues at coordinate 230,972,530 of NC_056734.1, read as the reverse complement.
AGACCCAGTTGCTATGGCCATTAGTTTTGATCAGCAATATATCAGTACAGCAAGTCTTGTTGAGACATTTTGCTGTACTTTCTATTTCCCATTATTACATACCCCCTACTGCATTCTATTACATGTTTACTTGTTTGACATACCTTTTTTTTCCCAAGTAGGGTTGGTTTTATTCCACTGTGTGTAGCTTGCATGTGTGCATGTGCATGTGCGTGTGTGTGTGTGTGTGTGTGTGTGTGTGTGTGTGTGTGTCTCTCTCTCTCTCTCTCTCTATCTCTCCCAGATGTAGTGTATACATCTGTTCTGCATAGGCAGAAGCTTGCCTTTTGTAGGTAATACTCCTGAGCAGCTGATGGCCTATGCACCAGTTGATGTCCCCCACTTACTAATAACATGCAGAACAGCTGTGGTGTTATTCCTATAGCCAATGGCATGGCAACACACTCCTATAATTGATTACTTCATGAGGGCGTTGCCCCTTTTTCTTGCCTGTGAGGAGGACTTCATGCAGGTGTGTGAACAACAGCATCACAGAGGGTAGTTGGAAATACCTCTTACAATGAAAACTGTGGAGACAGCCCAACAAACTGGGGGAGAATGTACCAGACATAAGGACAAAATGTAAGTATTGCTGTTATGCAGTTGAATTAATGCTAATTTAACAGGGTTTGTGGTGACATGACTTTTCTGCTTGATTTTAACTCTGACAGTTGTTATGTGGTTGACATAACTCCCAACTGTAGGGCTATCCGCAGAATGGCCAGATTTTGGACTTTCATGTTTGGTGTGTTCCTCAGATATTTTTGTCTCTGGAAAATCAGTAACATACTGTGGGGATTGCAGTCAGTAAATGGTATCATCCATGTGTGTTTCTGACTTCATATCCCTCAGAACAGATATGTTAAAACAAACCCTGTTACACCAGCAACTCTCTCAGTGTATAACAGCAGTATTTCACATATGTCCTTGTTTTTGGTCCTCTGTTTCCCAGGTATGTCAGACTTTGTCCAGATGTCATGCAATAAGAGGGTGATAGGTAGGGTATATCATTATTTAGTGCCTTCATTCATGATACCATCCCAGTGATGTATCAGACTGCCAGACATGTTATGTGTAAGAGGTCTTATATATGAGTACAAAGCCTGGACATTCAGTGGGACTATGAACAGTTGAGAGGTCTGTGTATTTCTGGCAACTGCTGTCAGACTGTCAGGACTGTGTAGTAGTGTAGTATGTCAATGTTATTTGGCCTGTGTAGGAGGGTGGATGTATGTGTTATGGCTCCTTTTCTATCTGTCTGTGTATGCTGCTCCTGTTTCTGGTAGTCTATTGGCTGTATATGTTTGGAGGGGCAGAGTGAGACATGTCCCATGCCATGGTCTGGCATCATACCACACTATAAATTGGGCCAGTATGTGTAAGGGTAGTGTTTGAATGGCAAATATGTTGAGATGTTTTTGTTCACACAGTCCTTTTACTGTACTGTTCCTTTGGCTTACCAGTATGTCAGTGTGACTGTGGTGGAATTGGTTGTGGGTATGCACTTTCACACTTGTGTCTGTTTTTCAGTGCTGTTACATCCCTGTAGTGTCTGATATATTTGCCAATACATGTGTAATTCTCCATAGCAGATTTGGGTTAGTGCTGTGACAGTCCGATTGTAGTTTGGACAGTGCTTGGTGACATGCTTAGCAGCTGAGTGCAGTTTACCTAATGTGATGTTATGTCCAGATATTTGTAGACTGTACTGTTGCCTGGCCCCCATAAGTGTTGTGTATTTCTGACACATCAGGGGGATAATGTGACGATTTCAGTAATAGAGTGTTGGACTTGTGCTATTTCAGTCAATATATGTTAGGACAGACATGGAGGTGTTACTGTCAGCTTATCTACTCTGGTATTTCAGATATGTCCTTATTTTCATGACTTACTTCCCCCTCCATTTGTCATGCTTGGTCCAGATTCATTGCACTAAGGGGCTCTGAGCTTACCTCTCAACTGTCAGGATTGTTGCAGTATGTCCAGTTTTATTGCTCATATTTCTAGTCTGTTCCACAGATTCATTATTTTTATATCCCTGGTAAATCACTGTGATGATCTGAGGATTTCTGACAGTAAATGATGACATACATTTCAGTTTCAGAACTCACATCCTTCACAACATGTATGCTGAAACATACCCTGTCACTCTGGCAACATTCTACAGTTATAAGAGCAATATTTAAAATATGTCCCTAGTATGGGCCCATTGTCCCCCCATTTGGACAGCCTTTGGCCAGATTTCTTGTACTAAGAGGTTGAGAGGTATGATTGTGAAGTATGACTCCACTGCATGTTATATATGTTAGATATATATATTTATATTTACTATATATCTATATATATATATATATATATATATATATATATATATACACGTGTGTGCGTGTGTGTGTGTGTGTGTGTGTGTGTGTGTGTGTGTGTGTGTGTGTGTGTGCATGTGTGTGTGTGTGTGTTTTTGTGTGTATGTGTATTTTATATGTATATCTCTATGGGTCTATATTAAAATCTCAAAGTCTGACAATATAGAATATGATATTGTTGACACGAGAATGCCAAAAGCGCACTACATCTAACGTTTAAACGGAAAATTTCCACAGGTGGAGATTTCCATTTACTTCAATGTAGTGCATTCTCAGTGTTGGTATATTTAAGTAGGGGGGAGTGAGGGCGCAACCCCCCTGCCTACACACTATTTAGTTTTTGTTTTAATTTAGTATTTTTTTTTTGGTTTCAATAGTTTAAGACTTTGATCACTAAAGTTCGATCTTCAGTGATTTGAAGTTTTAAACCTTCGAGATTATAATATAGACCCTATCTCTATTTATACTATGCATATATTTTTTCATATACACATATATATATATATATATATATATATATATATATATATATATATATATATATATATATATATATATATATGCATCTCCATACATATATACATGTGTATATGTATAAATACAAAACCTGACTGATTCTACGGAATCCTTTCCCTCCTATAGAATGGCTCTACTGCATGATATGTTTGAAAAAGCATCAGCAATGATTTCAACTCAAATGGTGTAGTTGTACATTGCTCTGACAATGGTGTACAGGGGCCTGGGTTTGAGACTTGGCAGTGCTGGTTGTTTTGTTGCTAGGCAGAACAGTGGCTGCTGTAAACAGAGTGATTAAAGCAGTTTTAAGCAGTTGTAAGTGGGTTTTCTCGGGTTTGTATGACTCTAAGCGATGCCAACACATGGTTAAATGTATAGATGCTTAATATGTTTAGGCATCACTTAGCGATGTTTACCAGTGTACAAATCTGCTTAGCTGAGCTAACGTCTGCTTAGTATTCACATTTGAGCAATACTTAAACCTGCTAAGCATAGTTGAGCTTTGCTAACCATTGCTCACAGTTCATTCGTTTAAAATATACTAATGACTTAATGTAGTAAGTGTATATGATTTCCATTACACGACATGGCTCTATATGCTTTCATTACACTAGTAAGGGGTGTAACTATACTGTATGGCACACATGTATACATGGGTGGTTTCACAAGTTATATGCACTTGCACTTCCCTTTTCTACCAGCTACACTACCCTGGGTGACAAAAATAACTTACCACATATTTTAATATGAAAATAGTATTTTTAACACTGCTTTTCCATGTAAAATTGGATTGCTTGTTGTAGTACTTGAACAGTGTATGCCTGCATACCAAGCTGGGACTCTGACCACTACACTTTCTTGGTTTGGAGCATTGAAATGTATATTTTTATTTATCCCCTATTGTATATTAATATTATATTATTATATTAACTGCAGAGAACTGAAGTTTTCAGCCATGTCATTGAGGAATGCTGTCTTGACATAATACCATACATTTCAGTTTCAGACTTGTATCCTTCAGAACATTCATGCTAATGCATAACCAGTTTTCTATCAACATTCTGTATATTCTCTGTGCAAATGGGATTACACCAGTGCTCAAGCTGTGGTTGACTACACTGAAGAATGGGTCTGACAACCCATGCCTGTGTTCATGTAGGATGCAGCCAGGAATGGTATCAGGCTTATGGAAACCTCTGTGTGTTACCTTTGAGAGGACATTACAGACCTACTTCCTAATCATGAGGGAGGGGAACAGGTGCTGTACATACACATGTGTACCTATGGGGGGATAGGGGGTGACGTTCACACTTCACCTGTCTGCAGCCGGTTGCCTATATCTATGGCATATGGGTATGCAATGTTATTGACCACCACTACAATGCAGATATGTATGTTGCCTCTGGAATTGCAGACACATGTCTGGAAGGCCTAGTGACTGGCCTTCGTGGATGTATCCAGTTTGCACTCAAAGACAGCTTTAGGGTACATCACCTGTGACCTTATTTGCTTGTGCAGAACAAGGTGACATGGCTGCCAATGAGGCATCTGTTCCTTTTTGGCCCATCCTGCGATTATTTCCACCTATGATGGCAGTTGTGTATTGCTACTGTCCACCACAGGGGTTTAGCCTACCTTGAGGGGGTTGATGCTGTCCTGTCAGGTAGTGCTGAGGCCATACAGCTATGTAGATACCCACACAGTATTTTGCTGTGGGCCTGGACACTACTGCTAGTTGCAACATATGGGACATTCTTCATGTGAACCTTGCATCTATTCCTTGATTGTGTAGGGGAAATTATGGCGGTGTGGGGGCTACAGCTTCACAGACAGTAGGTGGGAATACCTCACAGGTCAGGACATGTTAAGACAGCCCAACAACATAGGCGACAAAGCTCCAGAATTGAGTACAGATTGTATGTCATTAGTGCTGCTATACACACGGAGGGTTGCTAGTTTGACAGGGTTCATCTGGACATGGATTTACTGAGTAACTTGACATCTGACAGTGATATGCCTCTAACATACTTCTCAACTGGCATGTTGTCCATAGAGTGGCCAGAGGTTTGCCTGTTATGTTTGGTCTGTTCCTCGAACAACATCTGTTTTTGTGGGGTTGGTAGGATAATGTGAGGATTGTAGTCACTAACTGTTGACATCCATTGGTGTTCCGGACATCATGTCCTTCAGGGTTATGTTACAACAAGACATGTAACACCAGCTACTGTTTCAGTATGTAACACCATTATGTGTGATATGCCTCTCTTTCTGGCCCCCTGTGCCCCAAGTACATCATGCATTGTCCAGATGTCCTGCACTACAAGGTGCAGAGTTATGGTATATCATTAATTACCGACTGCACTCCAGTTATCATCCCAGTGACCTAGCAGACTCCTGGCCATGGTATGCAGCAGTGGCCAGGATTATGGTTCCACACCATGGAAATTCTGTGGAAATCTGCACATATGACAGTTATATATGTCTGCCCATTGTGATCAGACTGCCAAGATTGTGTAGCAGTGTTGTGTGTAGATGTTTGTTGGGCTGGGTAGGGAGAGTAGCAGATGTGAGTGCCATACATCCTTTACCTGTCTGACTGTGCATGCTTCTATGGCTGCTAGTGGTCTATCAGGTCTGTGAAATGGTCTGTAACACCTCAGGATTCCCAGTACACTGTGAGTTGGGCCAGTATATGTTGGTGTAGTGTGTGACTGGGAATCAGGATATTTTCATTCAAACAGTAGTTCCACTCTAGAGTTCATTTGGGGTACTGGTAGGTTGCTGTGACTGTGGTGCAAATGGTAGGGGATGGACATTTATGCACCACTATTTGCTTTTCCCTACAGTTCCATCCACATACTGCATGATATATTTGGATATACATGGGTAATTGCCCAGGGCTGATTTGGGTTTGTGTTGTGTTGGTCTTACTGTGGTTCAGAAGGTGCTGGGTGACATGGTTGGCAGCTGTCATGGGTTTTTCCATTGTGTTACATGACTGCGGTCATACCTGTCCACTGTCCAGATATCTAGACACTGTCCAGATGCATGGCACATATGTTTTGTCTGTTGCCCACAACAGTTATGGGTTTCTGAGAAATCACTGGGATGAAGTGAGCATTAACATCAGTAAATAATGACATTCATTTGTGTTTCAGACCTGGAATCTATATGGCATTGAATGTTGAAGCAAACCATGAACTCCAACAGTCTTTTATGCATATGACAGCCATATTTCAAAGATGTCACTATTATTTGCCCTTTATCCCCCCAGTTTTTGGGCTTTTTGCAGATGTGTTGCAGTATGAGGTTGGTTATCTGTGTGTGTGTATATATATATATATATATATATATATATATATATATGTGTGTGTGTGTGTGTGTGTGTGTGTGTGTGTGTGTGTGTGTGTATATATATATATATATATATATATATATATATATATATACAGAGAGAGAGAGAGAGAGATTGGTATCTAAATATACATATATGTATATAACAGTACTATGGATATATAATTCCCCTTATGTTGAATGACTGTTGTGCATGACATGTTTGTAAAAACATTTCAAATTCCTACAGCTCAGATGGTGTAGAGGTATGGTGCTGTGATTGTTGTGCACAGGGTCCTTTTTTCCAGACTTGAAAGTGATTAATTTTTTCATTAATGTTAAATGACAAGAATGAATGATATGTTTGTAAAAGCATTTCAGATTCCCACAGCTCAGATGGTGTCATGGTAGGTTTCTGTGATTGTTGTGCACGGCATCCTGGGTTTGAGACTTGGCAGTGCTGATTATTTTGTTGCCGGGCAGAACAAGGGCTGATGGAGACAGAGTGATCAAGGCACTTTTAAGCAGTTGTAAGCAGGTTTGTGCAGTTTTGCGTGGAGCTAAGTGATGCTAATGGATGGTTAAACCTTGTTAGCTTTGCTTAGCACCGCTTACAACCGCTTAATTTTCTTTAAAGAAAAGAAAAAAAAGGTGATAGGAAAGTGGTGAAATGGGGGCAAGCAGGAGGTAAAGCATTATGAAAATCAGCTAGGGATGTGTAGGATGGGTGTAGGAAAGGACTATAACTCTACATTTCTTTGGCAGCCACAGCTGTGAATAATGTGTAGAATTTGGAATTTACAGCTTCACACCCCACAGGGAGGGGTATTGGTGACAGACAGTTCCAGAATAATCTGTGGTTGATTAATTAGTTTCACTGTACGTGGGGCTGAAATATAAAGCTATGTATGGGGCAATGTTTTTTTTTTTGTGGGACAGATGCCCTTTTTTTTGAAGGTGAGAGTGGGATGTTGGGGAAGGGCTGTAGGTATGTTTGGGGAGGTAGGTTGGGTGGGATAGGTTGCATTTGTAGACAGACAAGACAGCAGACAGAAGTGGTATATGACACATGAGGGGGTAAACATCTTTGACGGGGAGGGTGGTTGGGAATCCTAAGCCCATGAGCCCCCAAATGGATACAGTGGGACTGAGGTCCCTACCCATGGGCAGTCACCACTGCTCCTTCATGGGCCCAAAGGTGGCTGTACTGGGGGCTGGACAGGAGGGGCAGCCTTCCCCTTGATTGGCACCAGGTGGCCCTCAATCTGGCACAGCTGCTCACCCAACTCTGCTTGGATGGCACTGTGCACCAAACCCCAGAACTGATTGCGGGTGACAGGCTCCTGTCTGCACCTGCTCTCGCCTGGGGTGGGCCCCATCCCCTGAGGCAGTTCCACTCAAAGGTGGCACAGGACCAATGGATGAGGAAGTCCCATGTTGGGTCCCAGATGTGCTGGGGCCTGGTGCCATGGCCAGATGAGGCCGAACATGCAGATCAGCTGGGATCAGCCTTTTCAAATGTGCTATGGTGTTAAGGTTTTAAAAAATATGTTGGTTAGTCATGAACAACATATTTCAAGATTAGTTATAACAGCATGCATGGGTGTTCCAATTAATCCCATAACACTGATTTGAAACAGTTGCATAGCAAAACCAACACATGCATAAATGGAACAACAGTATGCATCATAAAAGCATGCCAGTAACACTGACGGCAGCAGGCCACCAACAATGGTATTTTAATAAAGTATGTTAACATGCAACCAATCAAATATATGAACAATAATGGAACACAAGTCCCAACATTAGGTTTGGAGAACAACATACCTGTAGTGCATGAATTATTGATTTGATCCAGATGTGGGGTGGGAAGAAGACAAGAAGTCCATTAAAAACTGTTTATACTTCTATTTTCCACAACAGTACTGTTCAGTACTCTGTGTGTCTGCCCTCACTTTACATCTGCCTATGGCCCATAGCTTCTGTAGCACAAACATACCTATTAACCTGTCAGCCTGAAATGGTATGGGTCAAACTGTGACAACTCTGGGTACATGACTAGAGGGGAATTGTACATATCAGGGTTACATATCTGGCACAGGAGAGGTACTCTGAACTGTCATTATGTGAGTGTGCTATTGGCATACTTCAACTGGTTTCCTATCTGTGTCCATGGTTATTGGCAGCAATGACCACTAGCCATGATAATGTGGCACTTGAGAGGCATGAATCAAGATGAGTGCATTGTCGTATGTACCTATCCTGCTGTCATTTGCAGGCATGTGATGGGACAGTTGAACGGTTGCACACAGCTTATTAATATACCCTTCAAACAGCTGCTACCAACATTTCCTTACCTGTAAAACCTGTGGAGAAAATATCTGTTAACACTACCTGATTCCTTGTGTGTAGATATGCACATATCTTAGTACCACTCCCTGGATTCGAACCATGTGTGGGTGTGCAAAATTAACAACTAAGCTATTACTCATCACACTGAGCTACTGGGGAGCTGTTGTTTCTTGTTTTACTGGTTTCTTCCTAATAGTCTCTTAGTTAGACAGTCTGTCTTTGGCCTAGCACTCTTGTGTGGGGTCATTTACTGCACTGTTATAACTTGCTGATACTTGTTAACCTCTGCTATCTCTGAAAAAACAAAAAAAAAAACAAAAAAAAATCTTGCTTTTTTCCCACTTTTCTGAGATTTAAAAAAGTTCAGTTACAGGCTTGTTGTTCTTGAACTGTTTGTAAGTTTCTGTAAGGCCATTTTTGCTTGGGCTAAAGGAAAGTCTCTCTGTTGATCAGTGGCAGTGAAAAACATTGAGCAGCCTGTCTGCCCCTGTGGGAGTGGTTACTGACTTGAAACTGTAGTTTTATTGGCCATTCTGGGTCAATTCCAAAACTCCTTCATCTTCCACTCTTAAAACCTAGTTGCCTCATGGTTTTGGCGTCTTTTCAGGCTTATTGGCTGTTGGTGAAGCACCCACCAAGAGGAGAAAACGCTGAGAGAAGAAAGGAGCCACTTTTGAGACTTTAAGTATTTTTCCTCTGTTTATTTGCTAAGTTTTTCTGCATAGCCGCCTATTTTCAGCATTTTCTGTCTTGTTAAATTTGATTTCTGCATTAGTAACTGTATTTAGAGCACAACCTAGAGCTGTTTACTGAATTTCCTGTTTGCACTTATTTTTAAAATCGTTTTTTTCTCAAAACTTGCATTTTATCTGTCTTTGGCCTAGCACACTTGTGTGGGGTCATTTACTGCACTGTTATAACTTGCTGATACTTGTTAACCTCTGCTATCTCTGAAAAAACAAACAAAAAAAAATCTTGCTTTTTCCCACTTTTCTGAGATTTAAAAAAGTTCAGTTACAGGCTTGCTGTTCTTAAACTGTTTGTAAGTTTCTGTGAGGCCATTTTTTGCTTGAGCTAAAGGAAAGTCTCTCTGTTGATCAGTGGCAGTGAAAAACATTGAGCAGCCTGCCTGCCCCTGTGGGAGTGGTTACTGACTTGAAACTGTAGTTTTATTGGCCATTCTGGGTCAATTCCAAAACTCCTTCATCTTCCTCTCTTAAAACCTGGTTGCCTCATGATTTTGCCATCTTTTCAGGCTTGTTGGCTGTTGGTGAAGCACCCACCAAGAGGTGAAAACGCTGAGAGAAGAAAGGAGCCACTTTTGAGAATTTAAGTATTTTTCCTCTGTTTATTTGCTAAGTTTTTCTGCATAGCCGCCTATTTTGAGCATTTTCTGGCTTGTTAAATTTGATTTCTGCATTAGTAACTGTATTTAGAGCACAACCTAGAGCTGTTTACTGAATTTCCTGTTTGCAATTATTTTTAAAATCGTTTTTTTCTCAAAACTTGCATTTTATCTGTCATTGGCCTAGCACTCTTGTGTGGGGTCATTTACTGCACTGTTATAACTTGCTGATACTTGTTAACCTCTGCTATCTCTGAAAAACAAAAAACAAAAAAATCTTGCTTTTTTCCCACTTTTCTGAGATTTAAAAAAGTTCAGTTACAGGCTTGCTGTTCTTGAACTGTTTGTAAGTTTCTGTGAGGCCATTTATTGCTTGGGCTAAAGGAAAGTCTCTCTGTTGATCAGTGGCAGTGAAAAACATTGAGCAGCCTGCCTGCCCCTGCGGGAGTGGTTACTGACTTGAAACTGTAGTTTTATTGGCCATTCTGGGTCAATTCCAAAACTCCTTCATCTTCCTCTCTTAAAACCCTCTTTTGCGGTTTTATGGTTTTGAGCATAGCGCAACAACGGGCAGCGCCTAATTGGGTTTAAACTATTCCTGGCTTCACAAAGTCTGCTCTTTACTTTTTCCCTTAGAACTGCTCTATCTCTCAATTTAAACACCATATTCTCATTCTAAGGACCTTCACTGGTCCAATTAAGTAATCCTACACGTTAGCACTATTAAACCATAAGCACTACTTACTCTTATACTCTCTACGATTACCCTGTCATCTATTGGTCCATCTTAAATTCAGTTTCCCTATTACTCTAGCATGTCCAAAGGTCAGTCAATGGTTTCCTCTCCAGTCCAGCTGGTGAATCTGGGAACTTTGAGGCAATGTTACAACTGTCTCATGTACACGGACAACCCTCTCCTCCTCCAAACAGGTTCAAATATATGTGAGAGATGCAACTATTTAGCCAAACTGGAGGCTCAGCTCTCTCATCTCAAAACTGGTTTAACCAGTCAGGAGGAGAAGGTAACCTCACACAACACAATTCCAGTATCACATAGTCCCACCACATCAGCGAACCAAACACATAAATACACAAAAACATACTCGGAGGCTCTAAATAAAAATCTACCTAAGCAACAGAGACCTCCAAAGCAGACATCCAAGCAAATGCTACCTCAAAACAAAACACACACAACACATAACCTACAAAGTCAGTGTGCCAAGCAGCCACAGCCCTTAAGGCTGAATAACACACCTGATACTCTTGTTATAGGTGACTCTATTGTCAGACACACTGACTTCCCGCTCACCAGGCTGAATAAAGAGAAGGTCACAGTGAGCTGCCTGTCAGGTGCTAGGATCCGACACATAATGCAAGCACTCAGGTCACTCCAAAGCAAATACAAATATGACTCAGTCATTGTACATGCTGGTGTGAATGACCTGAGATGTACCTCCCTGGACTACATGAAAAGAGACATAGAGGAGCTCTCTGATCATGTAGCCCAGGCTGGTATGACCCTGACCTTGAGCAGCATCTTACCCTCACCTAGAATGATGCCACAGTACAAAGACAAAATGATCGATTTTAACAATTGGCTAAAATTTTGGTGTCATTCAAAGGGGATCCAGTGTCTGTCAGCCTGGGATGACATGCTCGACAAGCCACGTTGCTTCACTAGGGACGGCTTGCACCTGTCACCACTGGGCTTTCGGATATTGGCAAAGGCTCTTGCCACCCCATAGTGCCTTTTTTAGGCAAGGCTCAAAAGTCAAACCCACCCCCATAGACAGCACAAGGAACAAGAAACTAAGGGTAATGCTGCTAAACGCCAGAAGTCTTAACCTCAAGATGCACGCACTCAAATCTCTCCTCAGTATGGAGAACATCGATATTTGTGCAGTGACAGAAACCTGATTCAAGACTCCAAAGAGCACCCCAGCACTACCAGGCTATACCTCATATCATGCTTTTCAGCCCCAAAACCCGGACTGAACCACAAAAGGAGGGGGAGTTTCCATATTTATCAAGGATATCCACGCCTCCAGGTTAGTGGCATTGCACGAAGTATCGGAGACCATCCATGTGCAACTAACAGTGGGCAAGACTGCTTTTCAGTTTATAGCATCCTACAGACCACCCTCTCAAAGTCAGGAATCCCATTTGGCTTTCCTGAAAACATTGGAGAACATGAAGATCTCTCCGAACACCATTATATTGGGTGACTTCAACTACCCAAACATTGACTGGAAGCACTACTCAAGCCCCAGCACCTTAGCCCAAAGATTCCTGGAAATTATAAACTCAAATGCTATGGAACAACTAGTCACCACTCCCACAAGAGGGGACAACATACTAGACCTGATCATTACCAACATGGGGACTCTATGCGCCACACCAGAAGTATATCCCTCATTGGTAAGATCAGACCATAAATTAATTTCACTGGATGTCCACATCCCAACCCCAACCCCAGCCCAGAAAACCACAGTGAAAAACTTCTCAAAAGTGAACTTCTCACTTCTCAAAACCGAAGTGGAATCCTTCAATGCCCCAGGGCCAGTGGAAACTACAACCCAAACTGCAGAATCCTATATAAATGCATTCTACGGACATCTCCAGGAATGCATGGATCATGCTATCCCAAACAAAACCAAGACCCAATCATCCAAAGGCAGGCGTCCAGTCTGGTGGACCCCTGCCATAAATAAACTGTACAACAGAAGGAGGAAGCTACTACATGATAGAGCAAAATCCATAATAGGGAAGGCATCTCTGATCAGTACTAGCAAAAAATTATGATCCCTCATAAAATCCTCCAAGGCCAGCTTTGAGAGAAAAATTGCACAGGACACCAAAGACAATCATAAGGCTTTTTTCAGTTATGTTAGAAACCTGGGATGCAACTCCCAGACTTGTTCTGAGTTGATTCTAAATGACAAAAATACACTGAACCCACAGACATTGCCAATATCCTGGCAGACAGGTTCAGTGCAAACTTCTCCCCAAAATAGCAAGTATCTATCCCGGCAGAGAGCTGCCTCCCAAACATCTCAGATGCTCAGGTGAAGGCTGCCCTCTCCAAAGCAAAAAACACTGCTTCCATGGGACCAGATGGCATCCCAGATTGCATCCTACATGAACTACAAGAGGAACTAATCCCTCAAATAAAACAGCTATACAATCTCAGCCTCACTACAGGATATGTGCCCACAGAATGGCATACAGCAACAGTGGTCCCACTCCACAAAGGTGGAGCCTCTACGGACCCTGGAAACTATCGCCCATAAGCCTGACTAGCTTAGTCTGCAAGGCTATGGAGAGGATCATCATGGAGCTCATAAACAAAGACATTGGGGACCTACAGACACTAGATCCTACCCAGTTCGGCTTTGTCAAGGGCAGATCCTGCCTTTTAAACCTGGTTGACTTCTTTGAAACAGTCACCAAAGCCATAGATGAAGGGAAGGTAGTCCACACAGCCTATCTGGACCTTGCAAAGGCATTTGACACAATACCCCACTCGGGCATCATAGATAAGCTATCCAGCTTAAATATAAACCTCTATGTCACAAGATGGGTCGCAAACTGGCTCAAAGACAGAACCCACAGAGTGAGAGTTGCTGGAGCCATGTCAGACTCGAAACCGGTCACAAGTGGCATCCCACAGGGTTCTGTCCTGGGACCACTCTTGTTCGGTATATACTTTTCCGAGGTACAGGCAAACGTGGGAGGACTATGGCTCACCAAGTTCGCAGACGACTGCAAACTGGGCACCATAATCAACTCTCCAGCTGACACAAACATCCTTCAAAAAGGTCTCACAGAGACAAGAACTGGTGCCAGTGCCATGGTTTAAAGCTAAATGCCAAAAAATGTATAGTCATACCCTTTGGCAAAAACAATGTGCCCACAAATTACCACATAGGCGGAAACCCATTAAGTACAGAGAAAGTTATTAGGGACCTGGGGACCCAAGTTGATAGCAATCTCTCCTTTGAAAACCACATTGCCAAAGTGGTTAGAAAGACCTTCTACATAGCCCACCTCATCACGAAGGGTTTCACATCTAGATCAAGAGAGGTAATCGTGCCCCTTTATTCATCCCTCATCAGGCCCATCATAGAATACAATGCCCCTTTTGGGATGTACCTTACCCGACACCTGCAGCAATTAGAAAGACCCCAAAAGTATCTCACCAAGAGGATCAATGGTCTCAAACAGATGCCATATACTGCTCGGTTAAAAAAACCCCAGTTCTACTCAGTTGCATACTGCCTACTTCGAGGCAATCTATGCCTGACATACAAAGCTATGTCAAATCCAGAATTAATGGACATGCTCCACCTCAGTAAATCTAAATCCCTTAGAGCCACATGCTCGAGGGACTTGAACCTCAGCACAGAAATAAATAGAACTTGCTGGAGGGACAGGTTCATAACCCAGAGGCTCCCTTCCCTCTGGAATAGAATTCCAGTTCATGTGAGGCAGAGCACCTCACTGAATCTCTTCATGAAGAATCTCGATAAGTGGATGGGGGATCATAGGTTTGTCCCAAGGATTACTCCCGTGTCACTATTAGACAGAGGCACAGTAAACTAAACCTTAAAAAGGGCACAGTATACTCAAATCAAGGGGTGGCGTAAGCCATACAGAATCAGGCTAGGCTTATAATTGCCCCAGGGCAGATAGCCTAGTATGAACCTATGAACCTATGAACCTATGAACCTATGAACTTGTAATCCTGTGATGCATGCATGACAGATAGTTATTCTACTGTGGATTAATCCTTTGGATTACTACAATCTGGAAAGCAAAGGTTAACACAAGGCAATGCTGGATGGAACACACTTTGAAACTTTACACATTACTATTCAGGGTTCAGAGCTTAGTGCAGTATATATTTCACATTTCAGTTATATCTTGTTTTACAGCTCCACCATCTACAGATTTTCTTAACAGCTGGGTCAGAACAATCTCAGTTAATGTATGCTGTCACAGCCATATTTGATTTGAAGAACCTGTATACATTCTATATGTGTACAACAACATACCAGAGTAAACACACAGTTTTTTGTAGTGTTCTTTATTACACATCACTATTAGTCAGTCAAACTTTTGTATTTATTCAGTTAACACAGTAACAGTATACCTACTAGCAGTAAGCAATGTACTCCTTCTTAGCTATTTGCACAATATACTGCAAAATAGATTTGTATGCACCAGCCTGTTGGCGCAGCCTCAGCAGTCTGTCGGCATGGACTTCTATGTTACTAGCCCTCTCTGCTGCAGCTGTAGGGTAGAAAAACAAACATTATGCATACCTGTCTATCACATTCTCATGCTAGTATTTGCTACAAACTACTTGACAGTGATACTTACTCACTACTGAAGTGTTCCATGCCTGTGCATCTTGGATCCACTGGGCCAAGAGCACCCCCTTCATCTGCTTGAGGTCAGCATAGTGGTGCTGTGCCTGCTCACCTGTCCAAGGGATGCCAGTAGCACTGGTTAGATCATGTGCGAGACAGTCCCAGGCCTCCACTTTGTATTGTGAGCCCTGGTACTGGCCCTGCAGCAGCCTCTGCTCATGGTTTTCTACTAGGAGTCCAGCCATGACCGTGGACTCCTGAATGCTCCAGCACTGTGCCCGAAATCAGACTCCTTCACCTACACCAGCCATAGTACTTGCACAGATGAACTACAACAGATTCTGGCTGTATTCCCACCTGTGTTGTTTAAATAAGGTGATATTCCTACCCTTTGTTGTCATTGGACCATTTTGAACTGAGGATTATATACATTTTCATGAAGATTTAATAAACCATTTTGGTGAACGAGGATATTCTTTGGCTAAGGTAAGGTAGACTAGTAGGGAAGTACAATCACTTTCAAGAAGTGATCTTCTTAAATATAAAAATCACGGTCTTCATTCAGATAATGAAATCATATTCGTTACCACCTATGGCAGAAAGACTCATAAAATTTTAGATTTGGTGAAACAACATTGGGATTTTCTTTTGATAGATGATATATTATGTGACTTATTAGGCAATATATGTTTATTTCCTTTTCGTAGGGGTAAGACCTTGAGTGTCTATTTCAGTCATTATAAATAATTTGTGCCCTTAGAACACTCTGTACAAACTAGAGTAGATGGTGCACAAGTGGTGGGCTGGCACCCCTGTGGCCATTGTTCTTTCTGTAATTTTATTTGTCAAACAAAGGAATTTTCAAGTAAAAAAAAGTTTTTTTTCTATGAAAGTGTTTGGTAACTGTAATAGTGATTGGGCTATTTATCTTGTAATGTGTTCATGCACAGCCTTTTATGTTGGTCAAACATCCAGACCCCTAAAACTGCATATTTCAGAACATCTTAGCAATATTAGAAATAAGTATTCAGAAAATGCTTTATATAAGCATACCATCATTCACAAGACAGCTACATTAAATTGGTTGGCACAAATTGTTAAATAAAAAAGAAAAATCTTAGATTGTGAAGCTGAGAGGATTGTTTTCGCCTGGTCTCAATGAACATTTGTAATACTTGTTTGATTGGGCTTAATTATTCTATTATATTTATTGACAGAATTTTGGGACATAGATTCATGAAAATTGGTTGGCGTAAATTGTTAAATAAAAAAGAAAAATCTTGGACTGTGAGGCTGGGTGGATTGTTTTCACCTAATCTCAATGAACATTTGTAATAATTGTTTGACTGGGCTTAATTATTCTATTATATTTTTGATATATAATGTGGTGCATTTACTGATTGTGTTTTACATTGAAAAAGGCCATTGGGCCGAAACCAGTCTGTTTCTTGTGTTTTTACACAATTAAAGATATATGCTTCAGTAGAGTGCTGGCTATTTGTTCTTTTGTTTATTCATAAATGTCAAGCTGATGTTTTAATAATTTTTCATTTTAGATTACACATATCTTCACAGACTTGCACCCTTGTGCCTCAGCTATGCAGAAAGCATATCACTCAACTCTGCCCGAGTTTGCAAAATATCCTCACTTTTTTTCTCATATTTTGTCTTGACACTCATAATTTTCATGTAATAGCAAGTTAGTAATGCTAGACAGTATAGGTTCACAGGTATGTACTACGCTGATGACAACAAGGCACTTTTTCAGCCTAGCCATGCATCCCAAATCTCTGATGGGTTCTGATACCAAATATAAGCAGGGGCTTGAAGGTGCAACATTTACAAGAAGGATTACATACTTTCATGCTTGTTATTGTTCAAAAACTACATGTCAGTGCAAAACCTGTTGTTCTTTTAATGTCATAAGTGAATTAGTGTAAGATTTAAAATTTGTCTCTCATTTTGTTCCCCATCGTGCACCGTCCAGAATTCTATGGCAAAGATGAGAGGTAAGCAAAGAATAATGCCTTTCAACTGTACCTGATTTTGGAGAACCTCTCTGACCTTCCGTCTCATTTTTTGAGATCCCCGATTTTCTGGTAAATCACTGAGAACTGCAAACAACTCTATAATGCCCAACATTTGAGTTTCATGTTTCTTATTGTGCAGAAAATGTATGTGGATGCCAAATTGTTGTTTTATTAACTTTTTAATTGAATTCGATTAATATTAAAAATTGACCCAGATGTTGTTTTGGCTATGTCCAGAATTCTTGGGCAAACAAACTGAGAAGTATAAAAGGAATCATGCCGCTTATTTGTCCCCTGATTTTTCAGAACGTCTCTCATTTTGCCTCATTTTTTTTGCACTGTCCCTGAATTTCTGGTAAATCACTGAGGATTGCAAACAAGTCAGCAATGCTAGAAATTATAGTTTCATAGTTCTTATTGTTCAAAATATATATGTGGATACAAAATATGTTATCCTATTAACTTTCTAAGTGAACTAGAGTAATAGTGAAAATTGTCCCTGATTTTGTACCCCCATTATTTCTGGTTATATACAGAATTCTTCAACAAAGAAGTTGAGACATATGCAATGACTCCCCCCATGTCGATCATGGAAAAGTACATTTATGTATATATATATATATATATATATATATATATATATATATATAAAAAATCTATCACTGCTCACAGATTTATCTGGCTTCCTATCACAATTAAAACACAAACACACATTCACACACACACACACACACACACACACACACACACACACACACACACACACACACACACACACACACACACGCACACATGCACACACACAAAACTGTAAAGGGAAAACTGTCCCTGAAGATTTCCAACTCTGCAATTCCAAGCAGTCTCTAGTGAAATGATTATTTAACTTGAGCTTTTCAGGAAAACATGTGATCATAGAAATGTTGACTGCATAGTTCTCAGTAGTCTCTAGTCATTGTAATACATGACTAGAGACTGTTGACTCAGCACTGTGATAAGCTGCTCAGGGCAACCAATCGCATACACTTAGACTGCATAGTAACAGGGCATGGATTGCCTACCTATGTCATATTACTATGATCAAGGGGAAATATTAAATTGCTGGCCACTACACACATAAGCAGAGTTAGACCTTGTGTCCTCCAACCCTTATAGAAAACCTCCTGCCTCTAGAAGGGAAAAGCAAGTCAA
This sequence comes from Protopterus annectens, assembly GCF_019279795.1. NCBI lineage: Eukaryota > Metazoa > Chordata > Ceratodontiformes > Protopteridae > Protopterus > Protopterus annectens. Next base: position 230,953,992 of record NC_056734.1, on the reverse strand, counting down.
GACTGGGATGGATTTAAGGGTTCCTATGTATTCAAAAAAGTTTACCTTAAAGCAAGCACAGGTATCACAGGCAAATCCAGGAATCTGCAAAGTGGGGGGGGGGGTGCAGTCTGGTTAGATGACTACTAGGGTGGGAGTGACAAAGTTGAACACTGGACTTGGGGGTGTGGAAAGATCACAGAAGAAGCTTTGACATCATGTGTGAAAACACAGCAATATACATTCAGTTGCACATGATTTTGTCGTGTATATGGTAGTAGGAAAGCACACAGCACATGTACATATAGCACAAGTGTTTCAGCATATGCTGGGAAGAGATGATTGTTTGCCTATGCCAAATCTCAGTCCCCTTCTATGCATAACAGGCATATGAATTGTTATAACCTAGGAAAGAGTCCCACTGAAAGTGCTATTAGCTACAGCAAAAGATAAGTAATTTTTTTGAAAGTAAATAATCGTTTATGTGGAAATAGTGAAGTTCAGTTAATCAAAAGTAACACAGCAATTAAGGAAGTAGATGTTATGAAAAATCACAAAAGACAAATACTCAGTTTAGTCATGTGCAATGTATTAAAACTGCTGTATCCACTGTAGTATTTTAGACAGGATTCAAAGCACTGATATGTATTCACAGAAAAATCTAGTTTATTGTCATGCAACATAAAATAAAAACCACAGGTGCAATGGTTTGGTTAAATTAGTAAAAGCTTCATTTAACTGATGTGCCAAAGCTCATAAAGCTTTCCGAAGCAGACTGTATGGTTTTTGGACAGGTCACTGTTTTTTCATTGGTTTTACACACAATTCATTTTCTGTTAGAAGTCTTTTAATAACAAAAAGTCTTACATTTCTTTCTCCTTTCAACAAATTCTAGAATGGGTGTGGAAGGGGGACTTAATGCTTGCCTCCAGGAGTTCAAAAATCCGAGTGTTGGGTGTCTTCTTTGTCAAGTCAAAATCTAACATCACTTGAAATTATTTTCTTTAACTTCAATGGTTTTCCAAGTTCACAGTTATCTGAATTTGAATAATTTTGTCTCCCAACACATGGCTTCCTTGACAGTGAACTTTTGTCATGCCTAACTTGTACTCAACTTGGATTGCAGTCACTTAAGCTTCAGCTTTGTAGAAATAGTTTTCCTGATTTTGGAAGTACAGTACTTTCTACAAGTGTAATTGATAAATGGAACAATCTGTAACATTGCCAGTTTTTGGGAATTGTATACAAACTGACATTTTTCAATACAATAGCTACTGTCCTGCTTTCACAGTTGCTGACAATTTAAATACAGCAGGGTTACATTATCATCTTGGATGATTTCAAAGAATTTAGCTGGTGTTAGTTTCAGCCTTATTAACAATGCTTTCTTTAACGTCACTTTGCAGGATGCTTAGCTCTAGTTAGAGAACACATCATTGTATGTGTCAGTGATGTTGGTGTTCTTCTTGTCAACTACTATAGCCTTGTCAACGCAATATGCTGTCTGTGGTGCAGCTGACTTCAGTGGTGGTACTACTCTGACTCCATTCTATGATCGGTTATCTTCTCTCTCTCTCTCTCAGGTCCCTCCCATTTTGTCTTTTGTCATGTCCATTTCTACCTGGAAGTTTTGCCTTAATATAATTCATCTTCTCAAACAGATCTCTTGTCGTTCACATTTTATTGTCTTCTTCCAGTTCATTGCACTGCTCATTTATATATCCCTCCTTATCTCCTCTTGCCATTATTACTGAAACAAGTTGTACATAATGGATCAAATCCCACTTGTCCTTATTCTTCTTTCCCGAGCCACTTCTAAAGCCTTTACAAACAGTCATTTTGTCTTCTTAATTTTCTATTTGACATTATTGCTGTCACTTCTTGGTTAATATCTCAAACGTGTGTCCATAGTTCTTCATGTACTCTACCATGCTAAATCCCTTATATCTATTCTTCATTTCCACTAAATGCTGATTTGCAATATTGTTCAGCACAAATCTCACTGGCCTAGTCTTTTTTTCTTGTTTCTGTAACTTTAAACTTTATAGTAAACATCTGACGGTCTGAGACACAGTTAGCTCTGGATGTTGACTTTGCTGACTGTATAGAACTCTTTTATCTCTGCCTGACAATACTATGTTGATCTTAGTGTGGTAATGTCCATGTGACGATATCCATGTATAAAACCATGTTTTAGGCTGTTGCATAATAGTGTTTGCTGCAACTTCTGAATTATCTTAGCAGAACATTAACAGTCTTATGTCTGCTTCATTTTATAATTCAGTGCCAAACCTGCATGTTATTCCACTTGTATTTCTTTATAATACCTTTAGTGGCTCAGTCACCTACAATGAATATAATATCTTCTGGGTTTTTTTCCCAAAAAGTACATGTAACTCTGTTTGTCCTTTCTTTGCTGGAGTTGAAAACCTACATTGTCTAAACCATAGAGGCTATCCTCTTTGAATATACCACAAAATTCATCTAGTCCTGCCATGAAAGTTGACATTGCCACAGGAAACTTTCAAATTCTCTTCACTTTTTTGTGAACACTGAGTGGAAACTGGCCAGTGTGTGCTTTGCAATGATGTGTATCTTTCTACGTGGCTGTAATGCTGGTAAATGTGATTTACTCACTAATATCATTCATTGAACAATTGGTGTCACAGATTTCACTTGGATGCTTCATGCAGACAGAACTGCCATGACTGAATTAATGAATTTACTTATCTGACTCGCTATGTTGCCTGTAGAGTAAATGCATTCTGTGTTGGTAGTACTGTGACTGACTTTACTGACTGTACTTTTCTGACTTTCTATGGTATCTCTGAAGTACATGAGTTCTGAGATGGCAGTATTCTCTGACGGTACTTTTCTGACATTCAGTGGGCAGTGTCTATGATGGCATGTCTGCTGGTTGAGGGTCGGCATCCATGTGTGCATAGCGCGACAACATCCTCTGGTGTTAGCCCATGTGGCCATCCCGGATCCCTTCCTGTATTGGCACTACTTTGCTCCTTCAGTGAGTGAGTTATCCACACCCATACATAGTAGGCCACAAGATCTTGGTCCTGGACATACTTGTGAAGAGAGCTTTTCCAGCAGACATCATTCATGTTCAGGTAGCACCCCCACTTTGAAACTGGGACATGTAAATTGCAGTGCAACTCCTGGCAGAGGCAGTTTGCATGGTCGGTAGTGATGACACTGAATGCTGTATCATGCATATGGCTCACACCTGTCCCACATGGCAGGATGTAGTACTAGCTACTGAAATGAAGCTTGCCAATATACCCGCCACGGATCCAGCCCAGAAATGCTCCAAATAGGAAGAACAACGCTTGGATCACTGGCTCTGTACCAAAATGCTCCCAAATGACCAACGATTTTTAGGTTATAAAAACACAGGTTTATTGATAAATACTTGTAAGCACTTTCAAAGGGGTCCCTGCCCCAACTTCTTCAGATGTCCGTGGTGGGTTTATTGGCAAGCTTCATTTCAGTAGTTTGTTTTGTTGTCGTTGGAGCCATAGGATGTAGCATTGGCACAAAGTTTGATTGTGTTAACACACACACACACACACACACACACACACACACACACACACACACACACACACACACACACACACACACACACACACACTTCACAAAAACTACCCATACTGATCCACATACATACAAGATAAAACAAATTTGTGCTGATTCGGATATATCTTCTGTTACTGTTCCTGAGATGTTTCATACTTTAATGAATGTTCTGTGTTTCTTAATCACATGCACTCACTACTTTGGTGTCACCTTTGGCTTACTGCACCCACAACCCAGTGAAAATGATGACTCCTATGCAATGGGCTTTGATCATTTGGGTTTGACTTAGGGTTTTATATATATATATATATATATATATATATATATATATATATATATATATATATATATATATATATATATATATATATATATATATATATATATATATATATATGTGTGTGTGTGTGTGTGTGTGTGTGTGTATAGATGTATGGTTCCTTAAATTTCTTATGTTTGAGAGCATAAAATTGAAGTTCTGACACCTCGAAATATAAATTAAAAAATATATATTTTTTTAATATTTTTGCAGGGGGGCAAGTCCCCCCTGCACTCTCACACTCTCTGCTAATTAAATATACCAACTCCAAGATCGCACTACAGTGAAGAGAATGGTAAATATACTGTTCTGCACTGTACGGCTATCTCCATTTAAACAGTTCAAAGTTTCAAACTTCAGTCTTATGGTCTGGACCATAAGAAATTTGACGTTTTGAAACTTTGAGATTTAGAAGTAGAACCATATATATGCACAGAGTGGATAGGTACAAGACTGACACTATGCAAATTGTTTGGTCATATTCTACAGGTTCCACACTACCTTGACATTACTGCAATTATGAGTTGTGTGCTGTAGGGCTGTCACTGTCTGATACTATCATTACACAGGCATTACATGGGTAAGTAACATTTATGGACATCAGATGGCATTTCTTTGAATATTTGTATGTGCTTAGTTTATGTGTATTCCTTCAGTGGTGAGTGTGTGTGCTGTCATTTGCCTCTTAGTTGCTGAGTGTGTGCACTGAGCTTTGAGTCATAGGTACTGAGTGTGTGTAATATCCTTTGCATCTTAGCCATATTGAGCATGACTACGTCTGCTGGCTACCTCTGCAGCTGAAGGTTCTCCCTCAGAATCCTCATCTCTATGTACAGAATGTGCTGCCCCTGCCTGTGGTCCAGGAATGTATGGTCCTGGCCCTTGCCATCCCTGTTGCAGCTTTTTCTGCAAGATGGCATTGTGCAACATGCCACAGACTTTGAGAATTTTTCCACACGTGCCTATGTCATACTGCATTGGAACCCCTGATGTGTCTAGACAATGGAACCATGACTGCAGCATGCAAAACCAATGCTCTATGGTGTTTCTAGTTTGAGCACGGACATAGTTGTATCCTTCCTCTGTGGGTGTGTGTGCGTTTCTAATGGATGTCATCAGCCACTGTTCCAGTGCATAACCTGCATCACCCAGAAGATGGCCTTGTGGGGCATCACCCCTAGCAAACCTTCTGTACAGCCGCAAGCTGTGCCATATGTGTAAGTCATGGTAACTGCCTGGGTTGCCTGCACATACATTTGAAGCTCCTTTGGCATTACAGACAACCTGACAGCTAATTGACTGGAATCTCTTCCTGTTGATTTATGTCCTTCTCCGATCATCAGGTGGGGATTTTATTTTTATGTGAGTGTAGTCTATGGCCCCACAAGACTTCAGGGAGGTATGCTACAGCATAGACTTCCTGCATTGTTCATGCTCTGCTGTGCTTGGAAAATAAATGTCCTCCCTTGCATGGTGTAGCATAACATTAAGATATTGGTGAAATATTCTGGAAGCTGAGGTCTGTGACTCCCCTAATATATCCCTCTTGGGTTTCTGGAATGCACCAGCTATGCATACCTTAGTTTCCACTGATATAGGTTCTCCCTGATTTCCTTCCAAATCTGAAGAGGGAGTTGCAGAGATTGCAGAGTTCCTGTATCATTTCCCTATCAAGCCTGTATTGTCCTCTTATTTCCATATCATACAGTCTGTGTTATGTTAAATGGGGTCTGAACACCCTTCTTCTACTTGGAAGAAGTCTATCAGCTGCATCAGCAGCATAGATTTGACCCTGTTGCATATACAAATACAGGTGAGTTGCAGCAGCTGCTAACATTCCTTTCTTTTTCTAAGTGTGATGGTGGCTGCATTATAAAAGGTTTACGTATTCATGGCAAAGGGCTACACCATCTCTACATGGTTACTTTGTAGCTTCTTGAATGGCTCCACCATCTTGAATTGGTTAATTGCATGTATTTCAACTGCTTATGCTTTCATTAGCATACTGTGCTGTTTACGTTTGTTTGTCGGCTCTACATAACATGTAGAGCCATTTAATGAGTACAAAATAGTGAGCTATCACATGAGCGGGGCAGCTCGATGAGCACACAACAGCACGTTGGAAATTAGCCATTCATGAATCCGGCCCATTGAGTTTTAACCACAAAGAAAGGAAAGTTTAAAATATTTTCAGCTGTAGAAGGTAATATTGGATGTCCAGGACTATTAGAAAACCAGTTAGCACCAAATATGCAATGAGTCGAAGGCTGTCCATAAATATATTTTCAAGTGTGTAACCTCCTCCTGGTTCCAAACCAGTAACATTTACTCCTAGAAAGTATGCTGCTATATTCCTGGATTCCTCATTTGCATTTTAGCATGTTGTTATTTGATGTGGCGTATGTAAAGCTAAGTTTAAAATTTCTATGCAAAAAACATCTGATGTGTAGAGGAGGACACTGAGTAAGAGTTCACTTAATTTAAACCTTCTGTGCCTTTGCTGGGGTATGGTATATAAGAAAATTTCACTGGCCCCATTAGTCATTCAAATGTCTATGTGAAATGCTCTGTATTGTGAGTTTCACAGGTATGTGTTGCATTCTGTGAGCAGTTGGCTGTGCTTTTCTGTGTTTTTCCCCATTGTCCAATGTGATGTGACAAAAGACATTCCTTTATAAAGCATATCAACACAAACTGAATCACTATTAGCTGTTGAAAATTTATAAATTTATTTATTTATTTTACATTTGTTGACCGGGTTAGTCCGACTGGAATCACTGTCCATTTTCAGCAGAGGCCCGGGGAGATAAGCTCCAAACATAATACAAGAATGAAAGCAGTTGAGAATACAAAACATGGTTATATATGACATTTACAATGTTGATATAAATGTAGTTGAAAAAGAGGAATACAGATAAAAGTACATACAGACAGCAGGCTGTACAAATTTCCCTCTCTGAAGTTAGTAGAATATAACAGTATCTATTAGATAAGTAAATTACATACATGATGTTGATTTAGCCAGGCTTGTCACAGTGGCATATCCATTTTAATGCCAGATGTTGTTTAATTAAGGCTTTAAATTGGTCTGGGGAGGAGAGCATGGTAATGGCACCTGGAAGTTTGTTCCAGGTTCTGCTTATAGAATTTGCAAATAGGGACATGCCAGCAGCATTGTTAATTCTAGTTGTTTGTATCTGTAGCTTATTGGATTATTGGAGCAGTCTTGTGTTATTATGGGGGAGGATATGATTTCTAAGGGCTGGAGTATTATTTGGGTTATATAGGATTTTGTTAGCCAATATCAGCAGGTTATGCTTGACAAGATTGGGAAATTCCAAAAATCCAAGCTGTTTGAGGTTGATGCAGTGGTGGGTTCTGAAAGGAGAGCCCATAGCAAAAAAGGCGATGTGATTATAGCAGGTTGTGAGTCTATTCAGCTCAGTTTTACTTATATTTGCTAGAAGGGGGGAGGCATATAGGAGTGTTGAATGTAGGTGCGAGTGAGCAATGGCTATTTTAGCTGTGGGGGTGAGGAAGGATTTAACTCTGTAGAGTGAACCAAGTTTTTTATTGAGGGTTTTGATTGTCTGGCTTACATGGAGGTCGAATTTTAAATTATTGTCTATACTGACACCCAGTAGTTTAGTATTGGGGTCAGGGGAAATGACTGTCCCGTCTTTTGCTTGTATGGTGAAAGAGAAGGGTATAGACCTTTGGGTTGGTGGGAATATGAGCATTTTGGTTTTTTTTGGGATTAAGTAGTAGGTGACGTTTGGATAGCCAGTTTTCTATAACAGTGAATGTAGACTCGGTATACTTCTTTAGATCATCTGGAGATGTGGCTGAGCAGATCAGAGTTGAGTCGTCTGCATATTGGATGCAGCTAATGTTTGGTATGATAGCAGGGAGATCATTAATAAAGATGGAAAACAGTGGTGGTCCTAATATGGAGCCTTGTGGAACTCCAGTAGTGTTGGGTAGTATATTTGAGAGCGTATTCTGCCAGAGGACTGCCTGTTGCCTGTCATTGAGATAGGATTTAAACCAGAGAAGGGCTTTGGGATGTAGGCTGAGAGTTTGCAGGGTCCTAATCATAAGTTGATGATCCACCATGTCAAAAGCCTTGGAAAGATCCAGGAAGAGGGCAGACAAAGTGAGGTTGTTGTTTTGGTTATTATTAATGGTGTTAGAGAAGAACAGTAGGGCCATGGTTGTACTATGATGTGGCCGAAAGCCATGTTGGGTATCAGCCATCAGGTTGTTCTGGAGTATATGTTGCATAAGTTGTTTATGTATACATTTCTCCATAATCTTTGCAAGTGGGGAGAGTATGGCTATGGGCCTGTAATTAGAGTATTCAGTAGAGGGACCTCCTTTATGTAGTGGAATAACATAAGATGTTTTCCAGATGTTAGGAATTTTGGCTTCAGATATGGTCCGGTTGATTAGGACAGAGATTGGAAAGGCAATGGCGTCTGCTGTCATTTGTAGATATTCAGCTGGGAGTTGGTCAGCAGATAGTGTGGTGGGTTTTAGTTTTTTAATTAGCTTGCCAATAAAGGAGGTTGATACAGGTTGAAAGCAGAATAAGTTTTGGCTATTAGAGTTAGTGGTAGTTTCATCAGGGGAACCTTGAGGTAGTTGGGTGGCAAGAGCTTGAATAGTTTCAGTAAAGATATGATTAAATCTATCTGCAACCTCTTCTGGGGTTTTATTAGTGTTGGCAGCTGGGTTAGGTGTCATTGTTTTACCTGGATACAGTAACTTGTTGATCCCAGCCCAGAATTTGTGAGGATTATTCTGATTATTCATCTGTAACCTGCAGTAGTAGTGCTTTTTGTCCAGTAAGACAAGTCTTTTTGTTTCATTCCGCGCATGCCTATATTTATTATGATCATTGGGGATTTTTGGTAGAACGCCAGGTAGCCCATAATTTATTTCTACTGTTAATTTTTGTTCTTGTTTCTTTGAAAAACCAAGGTACATTATTACCTTTTGTTCTTTTTAGGCGGGCAGGAGCATGTATGTCAGGGATTTCAATAAATTTTTTGTTAAAATAGGTTACAGCTTCCTCTAAGTGGAGATGTTTTAGTGGAGTCCAGTTGCAGGATTTAAGTTCCAGTTGAAGTTTGTCAGGATCAAGGTCTGTTTTGCTTCTTACTTTACTGAACAAGGGTTGTTGTGGGATAGTGGCTTTTTGTTTAACTATATATGTCAGGAGATGATCACTTAGATCATCTGGGAGGGTACCTGCAGTGTACATTTGGGGGTTACTATTTACAAGTATCCATTCCAGTATACTATCTTTTTGGGAATGTTTGCCTAATCTGGTAGGGGTGACTATGGTTTGAGTGAATGCATGGAGGCTGATATGAATGGATGGGGATTTTGAGGAACAGGAGCCCCAGTCAATGTTAAAGTTTCCCAAGACTAGGGTTTCTTGGGTGTACTGAGAGGATAGCCAGTGAAGGGTGTCCTCAAGTGTGGCTACATTGTTTCCTGGGGGAATGTACATGCAGATAATGTTAATGCTTTTACTTTTGTTAAGTTGAAATTTGGTAGCTAATATTTCAGAGTTATTGATCTGTGGTGGTTGAATTATTTATGTGGTTACATTCAGTTCAGATTTATAGAGGATAGCTACTCCCCCCCTTTCATCGTAGCCCGATCCAGTCTATGCAGATTGTAGCCAGGTGGAAGGATTTCATTATCAGTGGTAGATGGTTTTAGCCAGGTTTCAGATATACATAGTATCTCAGGGGAATAGACAGCTATGAGGGCATGAAGTTCATGTATTTTTTGTTGATACTTCTTATATTAAGATGGCATATCAATAGGGAGTTGGTGGGTCTACTGATAATGCTTCTGTGATAGCTGTCTCCGTTAGAAGGTGAGTTAGGGGTAGTAGGGCCTGGGTTAGGGTGTATGTCTACACAGATTATAAGGCTTAATCTATACTCATTAGTGATCTGCATAAGTTTGTTTAAAAGCTTGTCATAAAGTTTGGCTTTAGTACTGATGCGGCTGGGTTATTGCTCTGTCGGAGAGTGAATGAGGATAAGTGTAGTCCTGCTTTAGTGCCCTGGTTTAATGTATAATTGAAGTTGGCTGTTTTTTCATTTGGGGTCATAGTGTGTCCTACAGGGAGCTGATACCTGGTAAGTTGTTGGATTTCATACAAAGTAATGATATAGGTTACAATGAGGATGGGTAGTAGGGTATATAGTAACATTATGATAGTATGCAAATTTGGGTTAACTATTGTGAAAAGCAAGTACAGAGGAGGATTATGTAAAATTATAGGGGAAGGGAGGTGGGGGGAGAGGTAATGAGTGCCGTTAGCAGATAGGTAGTGGTGACAGAAGGGAGGGAGTAGAGATACTAGAGTTAATAGGTTTTAAAATCCTTTTCAGTATTCATTACTAGAGATACTAGAGTTAATAGGTTTTAAAATCCTTTTCAGTATTCATTACTAGAGATACTAGAGTTAATAGGTTTTAAAATCCTTTTCAGTATTCATTACTAGAGATACTAGAGTTAATAGGTTTTAAAATCCTTTTCAGTATTCATTACTAGAGATACTAGAGTTAATAGGTTTTAAAATCCTTTTCAGTATTTCCTTTTCAGTATTCATTACTAGAGATACTAGAGTTAATAGGTTTTAAAATCCTTTTCAGTATTCATTACTAGAGATACTAGAGTTAATAGGTTTTAAAATCCTTTTCAGTATTCATTACTAGAGATACTAGAGTTAATAGGTTTTAAAATCCTTTTCAGTATTCATTACTATATTGCATTTAAAGTCCTTATTGTTGTCATTATTTATTATACATACAGTCTCAAAGTTCAGGACTACTGCTATCTTCTCTGTCCCCGCTGTTGCCATCTCGATTGGCAACATTGGGGAGGTTGGTTCATATAATTCAAATTCCATTGGTTCCTCTGAGAGGATGTGTATGGTCTGTTTCTTCTCATTGGTTCCTGCGATTCTTCTCTTTTATACATTTGGACCTCCTCAATGCAGGAAATTCTAAAGTGTCAGGTACAAAAGACTGTTGATTCTTTCCCTGGTTATTACTGAAATTCTCACTCTCATACTCATTTCTTCCACTATTTATATAGTTGGCATTGGACAAACCATTATTACGTCTAAAGTTCTTCCTCCCTCAAACTTCTGACTCTGGTGAACAGGGATATGCTACTTCCCAAAGGTAGTCAACTCTGTCTTGTTCTAATTTCTTCATTTAATGGCTTTAATACACTATAACTGCTGGTCAATACTCATAAAATTTCTAGCCTGTTCAAACTTAAATTGTTTATTCTGCAGGACATGAATAATCAAATTGCCCAACATGTTAATCTTTACAGTCAGTTTTTCTATAAATTTCATATTATGTTTTATTATCAGTTCCATGTACTCACAGCCCTGTTGTCAAATAAAGCTGGCAGTTCCCGATGTAAAACAGATTTCTTTTCAAGTCCCGTAAGGTAAAGCCACATCCTTTACCCTTTAGGGACCCAGTTGACTTTTGATGGATTCTAGAAAATAAGCATTCTCCATCTGCAACTTCTTAATTTTGAACAGTTTATAATCATATTCTTTTAACAGCTCACTTATAGTGCTACCCCTTGCTGGGGCTCAGTATTAAATTCATGATTGTTTTGCAGCCATTCATTAAGCATCGGCACATTACCCACCTCACTATCATTTGCACTATTCAAATCACAATTCCATCGTAACATACCTCCGAAATTGTTGGTTACCCTAGTAGGCTAGGAAGCATTCACTACATTTCCCCCTCATTCTTTGAAACAGCTCAAACTGAGGAAATCTTATCCAACCAATGTTACCTGGGATGATAGGATGGCTAGTGGAAATGTGGGGGAGAAACCAATCATTGTGCAAGGAAAGGTATGAATTTTAAAAATACTTTTTGAAAGAAAATAAATAGTAGGGAACCTTTTATGAATAAATGTTGTAGGTGTGACTATTGTATATTAACTGGTGGACAATTAATGTTTATGGGGAATATATATATTTTAAAAGGGAGGCACAGTTATGAAAGTACTGGCTTAATATATACTGCAGTATGTCAGTCATGTCCAGTGTATTACATAGGGAAAACCAAACAAAAGCTTATGGAACACATTTATGAGCATATTTATGAGATTAGAAAAGAAAAAAGTACTAACACATTATTTAAGCATATAAAAGATATTTTAGGAGACAAATTTAAATTTACAATATTGGAAAAAGTAACAAAAAATACTCAGGGGGACCATGGCCATTAATATTAGAAAAGAGGTAGATATACTGGGAATTATTTTTGATTGCTTGCAACTGGCCAGGATTGAATGGAAATGTTTCAGCTTATCTCTTTTAAAGCTTAAAGCATTGTATAGATGGAAAAGTCTAGAAATAGACAAAAGCTAGTTTGTTGTTGTCTCTAGCTTGTGAGATATTTTGGGAGAAGGAAATTAGATCAGTAGTTGTGCTGTGGTTAGGGCAGAAGCCATGTTGAGTATGACTAAGAAGATTTTCCTGAAGGAGGCAGTCCAGACATTGCTTATATATACAATTTTCTAGTAATGTAGAGAGGGGGACAAAATGGCCATGGAGTGGTAATTTGAGAAATGAGTGGAGTGACCTCCCTTGTGGAAAGGAATGATATAGAATTGTTTCCTGATAGATTCTTGGATTGATTGTTTTATTAGAATGGAAACTAGGAACACTATAGAGCTAGTGGTAAGTTTTAGAAAGTAGGGTGGGAGGTTATCAGCTGAGGGAGAATGTGGCTTTAGTTTGCTAAGAAGAGATTTTATGTAGGAAGTGGGGACAGGTTTGAGTGCAAAGGTAGTTGTAGTAGTAAAGGGAAGGGGGAATAGAAGATGATGATTTTACTATTGTGGGTTAATTTGCTAATGGAGTAGAGGAAGTAGGAGTTAAAACTGGTGGTAGTTTCCAGAGGAGAGTTGCTAGGACAGGAGTTAGGTGAACTAGGGTGACTAGGATACAGAATCTTATTTATGGTGTTCCAAAGATTTTTGGGATTACTGTAATGGCTTGATTGAGGTTTAAGATATAAGTTTTTCTTACCATTGGTGATTAGCTTTTTAGTGAGCTTTCTGAGTTCTTTGTAGATTTGGTGGTGAATCTGGGATTTTGATTTAACCAGTTTTCCATGGATTGTCTATTTTATGCATTAGAGAACATGTGGACTTTGATAACCATGGAGCAATGTTTGACTTTATTCTGATTTTCCTAAGCGGAGCCAGGGAGTTGAGAATGTCAAGGAAAATACAGGTGAATTTGCATACAGCTTTGTCAAGGGGTAAGTGTAGAAGGAAAGACCAGTTTATGGAGGAGAGTTTGTCATTAAACACTACTGGACCATAGTTGGAGAAGATATGCATAGGCGCCAGAAGATGTTGAAGACTGAGGGGGGAGGGGGGAGTGGATGCTGAGAGAGGTACTTATGATCTAAAGATAACAGTTTTTAAAACTATTTATAAATAAAATGCATCCAGCTTCTCACTCAGCAAATTGAATCCAATATGTAGATAACAATACAAATATCTGCTGCCTTTTCAGTCTAAACTGCTCCTAAATGCAAATTAAATCTAAAGAAAACTAAACTAAAGGTATTTTTATCTCCAACACAGAAAAAAATATCAGTCAATAATACAAATCTACTTGGTGTAATAAATGACCATAGATTAAAATTCGAATAGCAAATCCAATCTACAATTAAAAAAATGATAAACTTAGGTTTTTTTATAAAGTCAGTGCTTTTCTATCAGAGCATGTGTGTAAAACCAAAGCTCAAACCTGGATTCTCCCTGCTTTCCTATACGCTTCGACAATGTTGATTGATCTACAGTCCTCTCAGCTAAGCAATCTACAGCAATCTTATAAAAAATGGCAGTGTTTGTAAGAAGACACCCACCCACCTATAATGGCAGCAATATCAGCACTGGGCAGGAGGCACGGCAGGCAGCAATTATCTGGGCAGCTCTCAAAAGTTGAGCAATAATCAGCACTTGGGGGGGGCAGCAAATCCTGTAAATAAAAAAACAAAACTATCCTTACTGGCATGAGGGAGTACAGGCAGCAAATAAAAGAAAAATACTCTCCTTACTGGTATGAGGCAGCACCAATGGAACAGCAGCAGCATAACTCCTAACACAGAACAAATAAGGTTCATAGGTGTGTACTAGGCTAACAGCCCTGGAACCTATAAAAGGCTAGCCTAAGAAGATTCCCAGGCATCATGCCGCCCAAGTTAGTTCCCAGTGCTCCTGTCAAGCAAGGTCACTAAAGTCAAACCAATACATAACACACATACCAAAATGCAATTTTACTCCACCAGTTTCACTTCATCTGTTCTCCAGCTAGTCAGATATGCCCAATTTGTAACCCTAACTCCTGTGCTACTAATGTTCCTGACACTTCTGTCTTCTAAGGCTCCCTAAGGTGTGCGCACTGAATATGGAATTAATGCTGCAGCATGTAAAATTAATGCATTACACACATTTAACTCAATAAAATTATACATCACTGGATAAAATTATCACATTTGTTAGCTTCATGTGTATCCTTTTCACATATTTGTATAAGAGTGTGGCATCTGGTGCCCTTGTCTTGGGCAAAATAAATCACATTATTTTGTATCTAGACAGTCTTTTCTCAGGCTACAATAATGGCCTCGTTAAGAAAGCGTGATTAAACCGTTTAGTAGGTAGTGTCCAAAAACATCTCCCATATGTTCAGGGGAATATATTGAGGAACTTAAGTCATGGAGTAATGTGCTTTACAGGTTTCCCCAACCAGCACATTTGGAGCTTTACTAATTTGTAAGTAAGTTTAAGAAGAAACACACAATAACTACAGCACAGATTTATCAGCTTTACTTTACACTCCCTACAACTTAGTACGTTGAACAGGCTGAAGAAACACCAAATTCACAAAACGAACATTTAATAATAGTATGCAATTAGTATTTGTATTTATAAATTTGATATGTTGATAAATTGTATTTATTCTAATTGTTGGCATTATAAGGGTTAATGATGTAATGATTTAATAATTTAATACATTAATTGATGAGTATATATATATATATATATATATATATATATATATATATATATATATATATATGTAGGATGTTTTCATATGGTTATTTGTTCTATTGAAGGCGAATTGCTGAGGTACCAGGACGGATGTATTAAATGGAAAACTTTTTTCATCCTATTGCTTGACTCCTTTTGTTTTGCAAATTTGGTGTTTCTTCAGTTTATGGTGGCTGTATCTAGTGTTTTTTGTCATGGAGAGTTCTACTTCTGAAGGAAGTCAAGCTGGTGAGAACCTTTCATTCGCTGAACTGTTGAAGGAAAGAGAGCGTAAGTTAGCCGCCTCTGACTTATGGTCTATGAATGCCAGTGAGTCACATTTGGAATATTTTGTTCACTTGGAACGTTTGATGTCCAAGGAAATGACTATTTTTTATGACTCTAAGTTGTTAGAGAAATATGTGGCTCTTAGCATTACCCCTAGGGGTTTACAAATTGACAAATTACCGGCTGGTGGTTTTAGCGAAGATGAAAATGATCTGCTTCTGGAGTGGAGGCAGGCAGCACAAGAATGTTCTTTGAATTGGTTAAGGATTCTTATCAAAAGAAACCATAGGACCATTGAAAATTTGCGCAAAAAAATAATTGATTTACAACAGGAATTGATGAATAAGACTTCACCTAATGTCTTTCAGCTTAATTTCAAAAACATCAATGAAAAAATTGTTAAGGTTGAAAATGATGTCATGAGTCAGAAAAAATCTAAACTTAATAGGGATATAAAAGATTATGAAAAGAATGAAGTGTATAATTGGTCACGGAAGGGACGTTGTTTTCATCAGAAGTATAGGAGCCGTGCGACCGGAAGTGAGGATGCTTCTTCATGTTCATCTGCTGAAACTGGTGGAAGTCGGAAAAGTATATCTTTTGAAGACATTGCCTTGGATGGTTCAACTGATGGTGTGGAGAATTGGAGAGGTGAACAGAACGTTAGGAAGTTTAATTCCAATATGCAAACTCGGTCTAAAAGGAATCAGGGGAAGTTGGTTGTTACCCCCGCTTCTTCGTCTTTTCCAAAAAAACAGAAGTAAGTTTTTTACATTCTTTCAAACTATTGGCATCCAATAACTGTAATCGTTCAGCTGATGCCAATTTGGACTGTTATGAGACTATCCTGGACAATGTTGCTGATATTGTTTTGGACAATGTTGCTGATATTGTTTTGGACAATGTTGCCGATACCTTTACAGCTGTAGAGAATTTCTGTTGTAATGATTTAAATGTGGTGAATCTTTCTGGTATGTCCTTGTCTGATGATATGATTACAGTTTTACTTAAAGGCACCAAGTTTGTACTGACTAAGTTACCTCAACTAGCTGATGTTTTAGTGGATGTTCGGAAGTTTGTTCGTAAATTGAATTTAAGGGTGTTCTTTTCCGAATGCCAATGTGTTTCAAATAATCAAACAGATAATAACATTCAGTTAGATGATGAGTTAATGAATTTAAGTATTTATGATTATGATGATGCATTGCTTAATGAAAATTATAACATCTATACTACTGGTGATGGTAACGTATGTGTGGATGAAATATTTAGGGGGGGTTATGGGCATATTGACATACCTAGTTTTCCTAGCGACAGCACCTTTATTCCTCCTAAATGCTCTTCAGCTATAAATGCATTTGAATATGTAGCATATTCTCACACTGAAAAAGCATTTAATGACTTTTGTAGAAAAAACAGGTCATTCAATCTTAGTAAAAATGAATGGTTGGCTTTAAAAGAGTTGAGAACTAACTTAGACAGAGTAACAGTAAAGCCAGCCGATAAAGGGGGAAACTGGGTGATTATGGATACTGATAATTATGAATGTATCATTAGTACTTTGTTGGGAGAAGATACGTATGTTAAGTTGAATAGTAACCCTTTGAAATCTTATTCAGATGAACTTATTGAATTGTTAGAAAGAGGTGAAAGATTAGGTTTCTTTACCAGTCATGATGTTAAAAAATTAATAGTTAAGAAACCTCGTCACCCGTACATTTATGTTATTCCTAAAATTCACAAAAGTATGACGAACCCGCCAGTAAGACCTATAATTTCTGGCATAGGCTCTTTTGTTGAAAGGGTGAACAAATTCTTGGATTTTCACTTTAAAAATATCTTTCTAAAGTTTGTTCTCATGTGAGAAACACTGAAGTTGTGTGTAAAGTACTGCGTGGGGTAGAGTGGAAAGAGGATTTTTATTGGGCAACAGTTGATGTCTCATCTTTATATACAAATATCAACAAAAGATGGGGTTTGGAGGCCATGAATTAGATGATGGGTGAAGGGCCATGTACCATGTTTTTGCTGTGTCTGTTGGAATTTAGTTTGACACACAATAATTTTATGTGGAAGAAGGATTTTTTTCTTCAAGTCAAGAGGACCGCTATGGGTGCAACTTTTGTCCCTACCTACGCAGTAATATATATGGGTGAATGTGAAAAAGAATCTATGTTTCAAAATAATTTTTTGTGAATAATGTTGTCTTTTATAGACGTTATATTGATGATCTTATTTTTGTTTGTAGGGGTGATGTTTCTTTGTTTGAAAAATTCATGGAACATTTGAATAATAACAAACATGGACTAAAATTTACCGCACAAAGTTCTCATAGCAATATATCTTTTTTGGATGTAGAATTCTTCATAGGGAAGGACAATTTGGTGTAACATAAACCTTTTAGAAAATCAACTGCGGTCAACAACTTTTTGCATGCAAGCAGCATGCATCCTCCTCATTTGATTAAGGCTTTACCTGAAGGGGAATTTAAGAGAATTTTAAGGAATACCTCAGACCCGGATTTACGGGATGAAGTTTGTGATGAAATATTTACAAGACTTTCATCTAGAGGGTATGAGAGGGTTGTACTCTTAGGTATTAAGAACAGGTTATGTAGAGGTAAAGCTTTAAGATGGGGTGGTTATCATAGCCATCGTTATCAGTCGTTAATTGCATCTGAACAAGAAGATATATTTTTTGTGTCTAGATATTCTGAATTTTCAATAGTTGTTGAAAATATTCTTAACGAATTGTGGCATGTTGTTTGTGATGATATTAATATTGGACATTTGTTCCCTAGGCATATTACTTTTTCATATGGCAGGTACAATAATCTGAAATAATTATTAAACAGAAAATTGGAATATTCGACTGATATGAACGTTGGCATGCAATGCTGTGGTTGTTGTTTAGTATGTGATAAGGTCAAAAATCTGCATGGAATGAAAATAAATGGTAAAAGGTATTTAGCCTTTGAGAAATTTGATTGTTTGTCATCTGGGGTTGTATACATTTTAGGATGTGATTGTATCACACCCTTACGGTATATAGGACAAACCACCAGGAATGTTAAAGGTTCGCATTCTGGAGCATTTAGAGGACATTAGGAGGGGTAATATGGACAGTCCTTTGGCTTCCCATTTTGTTAAAACACACAATGGCAACACTGATGGGTTTACTTTCAGTGTATTGGCAAGACCACATTTTTGTGCAGGTAATTTTAAGATTGAACTTAGTAGGTTAGAACATAGAATGATTCTTGGGTACCATGCATTATACCCCAGGGGAATGAATTTAGATAGTGGCATTATAGTGTGAATGTTTGGTGTAGCATTTGGTTAAGTATTTTGATTAAGCATATTCATGAATTTACATGAATTCATATGTATTTAACAATATTATATATTTATGTTTTCATACAGTTCAGCATTTAACATTTAGTAATAGTATGCAATTAGTATTTGTATTTATAAATTTGATATGATGATAAATTGTATTTATTCTAATTGTTGGCATTATAAGGTTTAATGATGTAATGATTTAATAATTTATTGAATTAATTGATGAGTATATAAATAGGATGTTTTTATATGGTTATTTGTTCCATTGAAGGCGAATTGCCGAAGTACCAGGACGGATGTATTAAATGGAAAACTTTTTTCATCCTATTGCTTGACTCCTTTTGTTTTGTGAATTTGGTGTTTCTTCAGTTTATGGTGGCTGTATCTTGTGTTTTTTGTTACATTGAACAGGCTCCAAGCTGCACGAGGAGTTACCAACAGAAACAGAAATGAAATTCCATTCCCAGCTAATGACTGACCTGCGAATTCCTACTGCTTGCTACCAATGAACAAACTCTCTGTCCAAAGTCTGTGCGGGAATAGCATGCGACGTATGGGTCCAATGGAACAGTGGCAGCATAGCTCCTAACACGAAACAAATAAGTGAACAAACTCTCTCTTCGTAAAAAGTTTAATTGCCGCATGGGACTAGTGTGTGACACATGGGTCCTCCCTTATTGTGCATGAATTCACGTACAGGTCTTGCATCTGTAAAAGTGGTGGGCTGCCCCTCCCCCTTTGGCACCCATGAGGATATCTTCTTTTGGCTTTTCCCGGTTAGGGGTCGCCACAGCGGAATACCTGTCCGTTCATGATTGGCAGTGGAATTTTATAGTGTTGAGTTGTCAGCCCGCCGCCCAACCTTCCACAGAAGGCACACACACACACACACACACACACACACACACACTCACACTTAGGGCCAATTTAGAGTGTCCAATCCACCTACAGCATGTCTTTGGGATGTGGAAGGAAACCGGAGCACCCGGAGGAAACCCACGTGACCACAGGGAGGGCATGCAGACTCCACACAGAAGGCACCCCAGCCAAGGATCGAACCGGAAAAACTCTTACTGTGAGGCAGCAATGCTAACCGCTGCACCACTGCAGCCGCCCCCATGAGGATATGGTAGTCTTTATATTGTATCTATGAGATTTACAGTACTGTATGGAGTATCTTTGGATGCAGATGAGACCGTGGTCACTTAAAGACTCAGGTGGTATTTTGGGATCATGGTAAAGATTAGGATTGGAAAAAAGGATCCAGTCCCGGATAGAGCTAGATTTGTTTGGTTTACATAAGTGAGTTGGGATTGCAATACGTTGAGTGAAGCCATGAAAATGTATGGTAGAGTTAGAGGAGTCTAAGGAGAAGGTTTGCCAGTCAGTGTTGACATCACCTAGTATAATAGTTTCAGTAGGGATAGAGTGAGTTAACCAGGAAGGCTTATGATCAAGTATGGGAATATTATTGCAGGGGGGAATATAAAAAATAACAGCTATTGTAAGTTTTTTGCAGTTATGAAGTTTGTAGCTGACTGTTACGGGTTCAGCAGGTAGAAAGGTGGGAAAAGAAATGGTGACAGGATACATTAAGTTGGTCTGTATAAAGTGTAGCTACACCACCTCCTTTTTTATGGACTCTGTCAAGGCAAAAGATATTGTATCGGGGAATAATTGCACTGTCGTTGTTGGGTATGAGCCATGTTTCTGTTAGAGATATAATGTCAGGGGAGAAGTGGGCAATCCATGAGTGGAATTCACTGACTTTGTTTAGGGAGTATAAAGTTAAGCATTTGCACGCTTGCCCTTCTTTAGCCTTCTCCTAGCTTTTAAAAGCCCCTCTTTCAGTGCTTCCCTGGCCCTGGGATCTACAATGGCCCATTGATGTATTAATGCAGTTTGGCCACTAGATGGCAGCATGTACTTACTTTTAACACTTACCTTTAGTGTAGCACCTTTTTTAACTTACTAGTGTAGTTTTTCATAATATCCGCGGTGGTGGTGCTGTGGTAGCGTTGTCGCATCACAGTAAGTCGCTGTCCGGTTCAATTCTCAGTTAGAGCGTCTTCTGCATGGAGACATGCGTGAATGGGCGTACCTTCATTGAAGGTTGTGCGTCAGGGATGGCAACTCGGCACATAAAAATCAACTGCCAATCATTAGTGGACTGGAGTTCCGCTGTGGCGACCCCTAACCGGGAAAAGCCGAAAGACACAACAACAACAAAGTGTAGTTTTTCACTATCTCTACTATCTACCCTACTCCCCTATGAATATATCTGCTTCTCCTACTATTAGTCCTTGGGGTTTACCCTACTCCCTTTGTGCATACTTTACTTCCAAACTTGTTATCTACTCTACTGATTGTTCCCATCCTGACCTGCATTCTACCTCCCTTTGTCTCTTCCCGCTCCGTTCGCCCTGCAGGCTCACTTCGCTCCCCTATCCTGCCCCCAATTCCAACCCGCTCCCAGTACTCCTACATTTATCATCACCTTGCCACTCCCCCTCATCTAGAACCACTCCCAATCATTAGCAACAATCATCTTTATCCCATCGTTTATAAAATCCAACCCACTATTAAAACCCTCACTAATCTCTCAAACTATACTAAATAGTGACTCCCCACCCCTACTCTCTAACAAGTACTACTTAAATACCCCCAAAATGCCTCCACAAACTGCTTTCACACCCCCAAAATCAAAACCTTTTTACTGCCTAATGCCCCCACTCATACTTCTCTATCTTATCACAGCCTATGAATATCAATACCTCCCTGGATCTCACTACCCTCTATCCAAAACCACCACTATTAAGCTGCCACATAACTCTAAACAAATATTACCCAAACTCTCATCAAAGTCTTCTAATGTAACACCTCTGCATCCCATTAGAGCCATTTATATCAGTCCTAGAACTAAATATTATCACAAACTCTTACTAAAACTCCAGAGACATGAGAACTGATCACTACCTAACCTCCTAGAAGACAGTGACACCCACCCTAACCCAGGCCCAACCCCATCTGTTGCTATCAACTCCACAAATAATACCCACACTAGCCTATGAATCTCAAATAATACCTCCAACTCACTCCTGGTGTGTCACCTAAACATCAGACGTATGAATAACAAAATTCACTATTTACATTCCTCCTAGATGTCCACTCCCCTGATATGTTATGCCTTTCTGAAACGTGGCTCAAACCTAATACCTCTGATAATGAGATTATACCCCCAGTTATAACATATTAAGACTTGATTGCATCTCTAGGAAAGGAGGTGGAGTAGCCATCTTGTATAAATCCACACTAGATGTAACCAAAATTAATACTCCACAGGCCTTGATAACTATCAACACAGAAATACTCATCACAAAAGTCCAACTCAACAAACATAAGTCTATAAACATAGCATGTATCTATATTCCCCCAGGTGACAACACAAACACCTTAGAAGGTATCCTCCAGTGACTATCCACTAACTACCCCCAAGAGACTATTATTCTGGGCGACTTTAATATTGACTGGAATACCTGCTCATCAGATGTCCACTCGACCCATATAAATTTACATGGCTTCTCCCAGATCATATCTTCCCCTACCAGAATCAATAAGCCCAACAATAGGGAAAGTATCCTAGACTGGATATTAATAAACAACCAACCCCAGATATACTACACAGGTACCATACCTGAGGACATCAGTGACCACTTCCTGACCTATATAATCAGAAAACAAATGACATCCCTCAACAATCTACCTTTAAAACCATTAGGAATATTAAGAACTTTATTCAAACTAATTTCCAGAATGAACTTAAATCATGTGACTGGTCTAACCTAAAACTACTTCCTCTAGATGAAGCAGTCTCATATTTTAACTCTAAATTTCTTGCTATCTTAGATAGCCATGCTGCCAAATGTACTATCAAAACCAATAACAAATTAGCACCATGGTTAACCAATGGTACAAGACAAAATTATTAAAAGAAACAAATCATGGACCTCCTGGAGAACCACTAAATCCCCAAAAGATCACATCACATATAAACAATTGAGAAATGATACAAAGAAGTCCATTATCCTAGACAAAAAAGTTACTACTATAATCTGCAACAGAAGCACCAAAATTAACCACATAAAATTCTGGACAGGCTTAAATAGACTCCTCCACCCAGGTAAATCATCAACCTCTACCCCCTTAGCTACCCCACAACAACCTCCTAAAATTGTTGCTAATATCTTTAACACTTTCTTTACAGAAACCGTGCAATCCCTAACCAACTAACTATCTTCCATTACCTCAAGTACTACCATACCCCCACAAGAAAATAAAATCCCCTACAAGTTTGATCCAGTACCTACATCATTTATTAAGTCCCTACTTAAAAAAAACTGAAACCCACCACTCTTTCAGCAGACCTACTAAGCACAGAGTTTCTCCAAAAAGCTGGTAATGAAATAGCATATCCGATTTCAATTTTAATCAATCAAATTATTTTCAAATCTTACATCCCCCATCTTGAAAATTTCATACATTATTCCTTTTCGCAAAGGGGGACATCCCACTGAACTCTCAAACTATAGACCTATTGCCATCCTATCTCCCCTTGCTAAAATAAAGGAAATTTGCATCCATAAGCAATTTCTAGCCTACCTGAATCAGAACAATCTCCTAGCGCCCTCCCAGCACAGATTTAGACCTTCCCATAGTACTACCTCAGCCCTTCTCTCCTTCTCTCACACAATGAATCAAAACCATAATGACAACAAGCTCTCCTCAGCTCTCTTTCTAGACCTATCCAAGGAATCTGACATGGTAAATCACCAACTACTCCGAGACACACTAAAATCACTCTCTATAGACAACCTAGCAATTAGCTGTATGGAAAGATAACCTAATCTCCCTATTACCAGTCACCCTTGGAGTCCCCCAAGGATCTATATTAGGTCCCCTTCTATTCTCCATATTCATTAATGACCTGCACAAAATCATCCCACATGCAACATGTTTTCAGTATACAGATGACTCCACACTAATTTGCTCTGCCACCTCACCCACAGACTTACAATTCATAAACCAAATCACTTTCAATAAAATAGAGATCTGGCTCACTAGTTGCCGACTACTATTAAACCCAAATAAAACCAAACTATTACTCTTCTCCCCTACTCGCAAAGTCTCCTCACCACCTCTCACCATAACATCTAACAATGGCACCATAATTTCCCCAGAACCTTGTACTAAACTATTAGGGGTAATCATCGACAACCTAAAGTTTGATGCTCACATAGATGAAACTATCAAAACAGTTAATAAGAAACTAGGCTCTTTATACAGGATTAAACAATTCCTAACCCCAGCTGCCAGAGCTGTTATTGCCCAGACACACCTGCTATCAACCCTACTTTATGCCTCACCCATCTTCGTAAACCTAAGCAAATCAAACCTCAATAAACTTACTAGCTGCTACAATAATATAGCCTGATTTGCTACAGGTTCAGCTTATAGAACCCATCACTGCCTAAACATTCAATCCCTAGACTGGCTAGAACCTCCCTATCAACTTCAATATAACCAACTTATAGTTGTTCACAAAATTCTCTTCCAACTAAACAGTGCACCCATACTGAAAATATTATCACTTCCTGCAATAACCTAAAAGCCCTCCACTCTTCCAACAGAATGCTAGTACAAACTACTAAAGCTCACAACTCAGCTGGTGAATCACTATTCTCCAACTCTGCTAGTAAAAACTGGAACTTACTTCCTGTTGAACTTGCTACTCTGTCCTCCTTACCCCAATTCAAAATATCCATAAAGAAATACCTAAAAATGCACTGGATTTGTCCATGCACAGACCATGACTAACCCCACTCAAACATAAACTATATATGAGAACCTAGCTACAAGTATAAAACTCTGATCCTTAAAATGGTCAGAATTAATTTGTCTCTCACCTGCTGGTAAGATTTGAAATAAGGTTGATAGCATGTATGTTAGCCACCTTAAGGCTATGTGTTTCCCCTTTTCAGGTATAATCTCTATCTTCTCAACCACCTTAAGGCTAAATGATTCCCCTTCTCAGATATAATCTCCAACTATTTCCTCCTTAGTTATTAACTTCCATCCATTTCCTGTCTGTACTTCAGGAAAACATGTAATTGTGTGTATATAGCATTAAACAAATATCTATGTTGTTTCAATACAAAATAAGAATTTCACTGTAATTATACTTGTTTATGTGTATTTGGAGCTTTTCTCCCCGGGCCTCCGCTGAAAATGGACATGTATCCAGTTGGACTTTCCCGGTTAACAAATGTAAAATAAAAATAAAAAAAAAAAACATTTGGAGAGGGAGTTGGGTAGTGGGGAGGATGAGAGTGGGGTAGGAGTGACAGGATATGGATCAGTGAGGGGGCCTGGGTTTGGGTGGATATCTCCTGATAAGAGAAATCTATTGGTGAGTAGTGTAATAGTATAATATTAGATTAAAAGGTTAAATATTTAGGTCTAAATTTTAGTGGGTGGGATGGGTGAAATACTAGTTTGATCAAGGGCATGAGTGGATTAGTGTAGTTGAATAGATAGGGTGTTATTTCAAAGGTGTGGTAAGTTTATAGGTGTATAGGTGCCTGGGTAAGGGTAGGAGAGACGTTCCTGGGAGATAATGTAGTATGGTAAGAAGATAGGTGTGAGAGTAGTAGACAAAGAGTGGTAGAGGTAAGGGTAGTAGCTTTCTGTGGGTGTATGGGAGAGTAAGATGAGAGAAAGTTTAGCGTGAGCAGAATGTGTAGAGAATAGTAGATGAATAGATATGGGGAGGTAGATATTGATTATGAAGAAGAGAAATGATTGAAAAGGGGGCATAGGTTGTGTGATTTGTTGGTGGGCTGAGTTTAGTATAATCAGGAGGTAATGTGTTAAGGTAGTTAGGATATAGGGAGTGGTGCTTTTTTGTGAGAGTGAGAGGGTGGAGTGCAGTGGGTGGACTGAGCATGTGAAGGGTGTGTGGGGATGTTGATCAATGTGTGTAGTTGTAGGAGGTGGGAAAGGCAAGATAGTAGGTAGAGAGATTTGATTGGGAGTTTTTAATAGGTATAGGAGGTCTAGAGGGGAGGGGACTAGAGTGGTTATGTATAAAGTTACAGTAATTGGGAGTGGGTGGAATTTGGGGATAGGTTAAAGGAGCGGAGTGTGCTCAAGTGAAGTGAGGGTGAATGGAGTGTGCTGCACCACAAGGGAAGTACATGCAGCATCAAAAATTATCAGTTGAAGGGAAGATCCTCAGCTCAGTGCCTGTGATTGTAATGGCAAAAGATAAGACACCTGCCTCGAGTTCACTTGTTAGTGGATAGGAGGGAGAATTAGAAATTAGGTGACTATTATAAACTTTGAGCAACTGTATTGAACTATTTTGTCAAATTATCATGGTGGCAGGTTAAATTCCAGATATATGGACCCAAGGAAAAAGCAGACGAGAGATAACACCAGCAGGAGAAGAGAGGGAGGAGGGAAACCTAGCTTTTTGTGACCTAGTTGGTGTACACGCCACTATCCAAACACTTTGTGTTTTAATAGTAAAATTAATCTTAAAATCTATAGTTTTTTTTTCTCAAAAATCTCTTTATTGAATTATAGAATATAACATAACAACAAGCATAAAAAAATGTAAATATAATCATTAGAAGTTATTAAAGATTACACAGCAAATAAATGTACATTTCAACTTATGAATGTGGAAAAAATAAAGAAAACAACAATATATACAATATGTACAAATGGTGACCAAGGTGCAAATGATTAAATAAAGTATTAATTATATGAGAAAATGAATAATAAATGTAAATAAATCATATTAGTGTACTAAGACACAAAAGTGAAAACTAATAATCGTTATTAATAATATAGAGGACTTTCTCTATAGTTTTGTTATTTAAAGCCATTTTTTTGGGACTCTTCAACAAAATTTTTTGTGCAGAAATGTACGAGTAAACCATTGTTCTAAAGTCATTCCAATTCAATTTAGTACGATCAAGCCAGTTTTTGGAAATGTAAAGTTTTATGAGAGAGGAAATAAATATAAAAACATGTGTGTCTAATTTAGAAAGATGTATCGAGGGTATGTGGAGAATTGCTGTTTCCCAGGATAAGGTGGATTTGTGTTATCCCATTTTCTGTAACCCTACCTTCAAAGAAGTCCAAAGTTTATGTGAATAGTGGCAATACCAGAAAATATGCAGAAGGTCAGCTTTTGGAAATGAGCAACAAGGACAAGAGGGAGACTTACTAGCATCAATTTTATTAAGTTTGGAAGGGGTATAATATGCGTTATTATTTATCATCAATTGAGTATAGATCAATTTCTTAAAAGGGGAGTGTTCCAAAGTATTTCTAATAGCCAAGAGTTTTTGTTTCTTATTTAATTGAGAATTCTGTTTATCCCAGAAGTTAGAAAAAAGACATAATGCGTCTTGTATGAATTTCTTTAATAAATTATATGATTTTGATAGCATTTTCTCAGGGAGTGATAATATTTTAATTATCGTATCTAAATTGTTAAGATCTTGTTCTTTTGGCAAATTGAGAATGCATTTAGCCATGACCACTTCTCTCAATTGACGTAAAATTATAGTATATTTACAACTGACTTTCAGTATCTTCCGCAGATTAGCCAGGGACAAATCTTTATATTTCAAGAGATCCCAGACAATCATATTTTTAATAAGAAGGTAATTTGTAAGATTAAATGACATATTATCTAATTTAAGGTTGGGATTCAAGTGAAGTGGTTGAAGTAAATAAAGACTATTATCAAGCTTGACAAGTTTCATTAACTCCTGGAATGCTTTGATCTTTTGTTTTAGGAAATTCGAGATTTTGAGTGTATTTATAATATCTATAGAGATGAATGGAATGGCAGCAGGGTTAATGTTTTTTGAAATGATATATTGATGCCATAGCTTAACCCAAATTGGAGATTGATTGTAGTTAATATTGTTCAGTTTAGAAATGGAAAGTAATTTCTTGGTTGAAACAATTAAATAATAGAGATACAAATTTGGCAGACCCAAACCACCCCTGTCTTTAGAAGTTGATAGTTTAGGATAAGAAATCCTAACTGTTTTAGGAAACCACAAAAATTTAGCTAGTTCTTTATTAACTCTATCTAAGAAGGATTTAGGAATGATTTGATCTGAGGAATTTAACTGGTAGAGAAATTTGGGGAGAATATACATTTTAATCACTGCAGCTTTGGATAAAAGTGATAGGTTAAGTAGTTCCCATCTACGCATATCAAGCATTATTGATGTCCATATTTTATTCAAGTTATTTTGAAATGAAGATAGGCTATTTTGAACCACACGAATACCCAAATATTTCACCTAATAAGTAATATTAAAAGGAGATACAGGAAATAAGTATGATTTATGTGCCAGATGGTTTAAAGGGAGAATATGAGTCTTTTGGGGATTAATGTGATAATCCAACGCTAGTGAAAATTTCTCAATAGAGTTAACAAGTTTGTTTAGATATGTGATAGGTGTTTGAAAGTATATTACTAAATCATCCGCAAAAGCTGAGAAAGGTAAGTTAATGTTCAAGACCTTAGGAAACCTATGGAATGTATTTTGTGTTATGTATAAAAGTAATGGTTCTAAATACAAATTAAAGAGAAAGGGAGATAAAGGACAGCCCTGCCTTGTACCATTTGTAATTTTTATAGGGATAGATGTGGCTCCATTAATATACAGTCTGGTAAAGGATTCTTTGTATAAAATTTTGATTAAATTTATAAATGATATAGGAATATTGAAACAGGTCATGGCTTGAAAGAGGAAGTCCCAACTCACTCTATCAAATGCTTTTGAAGCATCAAGAATCAATGCCTATAGTGGGTTATTATCATTTTCTGTAAGGTGCATAATGGCTTCCATAGTCAGATTGTTGTCCCATGCATGTATGTGAGATGTAAAACCTGTTTGATATGGAGAGGTTATAGATGTTAAAACTTTCTTTAGTCTATTAGCGAGGATAGAAGATAAAATTTTAATGTCTAAATTAATTAATGAAATGGGTCTGTAATTATTGGGGTCTGTTTTGTCTTTATTATTCTTTAAAACTAGTATAGTGTTTGAGGTGTTCCAATGGAGATCAGCTATGTCATTTATTTTAATGTAATTATAAACCTTGAACAAGAGGGGAGCAATTGCTGACTTAAAGGATTTAAAAAATTCCGGTGTGAATCCGTCTGGACCTGGGGATTTACCAGGTTTGAGCCTGTCAATGGAATCAGAGATTTCAAGAAGACTTAGAGGAGCTGACAAAATGTTATGTTGTTTTTCATTCAACATAGGAAACCTTATAGAACTTAGAAAACTATTTATATGACAATTAACTATAGGTTTGGATTTTTTGTGAACATAAATCAGTATATAATAGTGTAAAAAGTTGCAAAATTTCCTTGTCCGTGTTATATATTTGATTTTTGTATTGTATAGGCGATATTTTAGGCCTGTCAAAGTTTTTTTTTTAATTATTCTTGCAAGAGTTTGGAGGGCACTTGAGCCCATTCAGAGTAAGTAGCTAATAATCTTCGCTCCAATATTGAGAGGTTATTTTGATGTAGCAAAATAAGTTCTTTTTGAGATTGTATAATTTGCTCATAATATGAGGGGTCTGAATTTAATCTATATTGAGTTTCAAGAGACTGAATCTTTAGTTTTAGGGATCTTTCTTTATTATTAACTTGTTTTTTAATATATGAAGCCTTACCAATGAACACTCCCCTCAACCTAGCCTTACAAGCAGCCCACTGTATATCATAGGGAATATCAGTTAAATCTAGGTTATTTTCCATTTCTTGAATTATTTCTATACATGTTTTGCTAATATCTTTATTAGAGAGCAAATTATTATTCAAAGTCCAATTATTATGTTTGAATGTATGTCTAGAATTAAAGTCCATATTTAATTTTAATAAGATTCTAGAATGATCAGAAAGAAATCTGGGCTCAATACTAAAGTCTAATAACAATTGTGATAAAAAAGTAGATATAAGAAAGAAATCTAACCTTGACCATGAATGATGACATTTTGAGTAATATGTATATATATCTTTTTTGTTTGAGTATTTAGTAAGTTGTAGAGGGTCTATAAGATTATAGTCCAATATTAGGTCCTCCAGCGCAAGGGATGCTTGATGATTATAGGAAGAGGAACAGCTAGTGCGGTCAATAACTGGGTTGATTACAGCATTCCAGTCCCCACCTACAATAACATAGTGATCTTTATAAGAAGAGAGAATATTATGTATCTGTAGAATAAAAAAATGTTGATGACTACACGGACCATAAATATTTAGCACCAAAAGTGGTTTATCTATATTTTGTATGGTGGAGGTAAAATAGCACCATCTACCCTCATTGTCATGTTTTTCTTCAATAATACTCCCCTGAAATTTTTGTTAATTATGATAGCTACCCCCCTGGAATTAGAAGTGTCACCAGAAGCTATTATTTTTTTGACCAATTTTTTGCTTTTTTCTTTGTACCAGTCATCCTTGAGAGTATGTGTTTCTTGCAGAAAACATATATTAGCATGTGATTTATACATTAAATGAAATAGTAAAGATTTCTTAGCTTTGTTCTTAATCCCTCTTACATTCCAGGAATCAATTATTAATAAATTGCTCATGTTATTATCAAAGGTCTGTTAAAAGAAATGCAGGGGAATAAAATGTGTGTGCATGAAAAAAAAATAAGAAGGAAGAGAAAAAGCAAAACTTATTCTCAGTACGACAATTATTATATATATAGGTATGATTCAAAATAGAGTTAACTTTAGTCTCAAAATCTTCCCCCCTCCCCACCCCAGTGCCTACCCACCTTAACTTCTCTAAAGAAGGAAGATATAGATACCTATATATATGATGTGTGTACTTGGTCACCAATAAATCCCATATAACAAAAGAAAATTTGAGTAAAGTCCTAAAAAGGACTATAATAAAGTTAACAAAGCTAAACATATTTACACAATAATCTGATAACAAGATGCCCGACATACTTAACCCCATTCATATGTGTAATCCCAAACTCCTATATAGTTAGTTCGACATTGTGTTAAATAA
Organism: Protopterus annectens; assembly: GCF_019279795.1. Taxonomy (NCBI): domain Eukaryota; kingdom Metazoa; phylum Chordata; order Ceratodontiformes; family Protopteridae; genus Protopterus; species Protopterus annectens. The sequence goes on along the minus strand of NC_056734.1, from coordinate 230,923,226 downwards.
AGAAAATACTGTTAATCAAACACTATAATATATATTTGCCTTGGTAGGTGTATGTGAAACATGAATATCATAGTAAAGTTATAATGTAACTAGAGCAAAGTAATCATGTAAATGAATGTATTTCCATAAGAGTATATCTCAAACCTTATAATTTAAAGGTATTAATGACAAAACATAACATTATAGTACATATATGTCAATAAACTATAACAAAAAATTAAAAAATTTAATTCTATGTAATCTTCTCCATTCTAGACCTCATTCAATTTGTACTGTTGTAATCTATGTGGGTGCATTGGATATTAAGAATACATAACTAAACTAGTATCAGTCACACTGTATATATTAGATCACATGGCTCTTACAATCTAAACATAAAATTATAATATATGTAATCTATTATTGTAGATATAAATGAGAAACTATTTATGTAACAAATTATAATAAGCCCTATTATGAGTATATTTTAAATTCAAGTTTCTGGGTCATGTAAAATGGAGAGTAAGCCAAAGGCTTCTATTAACTGTAAATACCAGTGAGAAACCATATATAATCAAATTGTGTAACATAACATACATATTAATGCACTTGCGTATAAGTATAATTACTTGCAAGGTAATGAAAAACATTAATAAAGATCAAGACCCCTTATTAATTAGGTCCACATCTCAGGATCAGTGTGAGAGACATAGTCTCACAAAAAGGTACATTTGAAACTATATATCTAAGTTGCCTGAAATATTAGAGACAACACCATAGGAAAAAAACACTAATCTTATTAACTGGCCAACTAAATCCTACATACAAGCAAAAAACATCTCAACATGATGCCTGTTAATCAGGCTTACTAACTAACTCATTAATATTTCAGGTCATTGCATATGATGTAAAAACCAGATAGTCAGACCATATACCTATTTGTGAATTAGCTTTCTAAATCATGGAAACTTAACAAGGAATATACTGTGAGTCAGTATATGGCAATAAATGTGTGTGCTTGTGTACTTGTTGCTTGTTTAACCAAAATACCCAAAACATATTTTTTAGCAGTTTGCTAAAAGAGAGTTTAAACAGTTATATAGGCTGGCTCAATTACCACTCATATTTAATGTACTGTGTTTAGAGATAACATATACTTCTGGAGATGATTTGCTTAATGCAGGATATACTCCCGCACAACTGCAAAGAAAACGCACTGATCACGAAGAAGTCCTCTCGCAGCATTCAGTTCTTCAGAGCTATCTGAAGAAAGAAAACAAACTTACACGCAATAACCAGGCTGGATTAAACATCAGCAGATTCTGATAGTTAATGTTGTATCTTTCAACGGGGACTGCATCACGAAACCAGGAAGCTATACCATACGTGAGCGAAAACTCAAGGAAGCAGATAGTAATCTGCGATCTCTACGATAACAAGCAGCCAAGCAACAGGAAGCATATAGACAGTCAGGATGTAACTAATTAGATAAACCTGTCACAAATCTCCTATGGATAGTAGTGTCATCAGGCTGACAAACAGGAGGGAAAATGGATTGTGCCTGGGATAAGATAAACAACAACAGCAGAATTCTATGCAGGTGGTAATGCTGCATTAGCACGAGAGAGTAAATGATTTTCACGCTTCTTTTTTTTTTTTTTTTTTTTTTGGGTTGAGTGACATTTCTGACTAAAAGCATACTACCACATAAAACACTCTGGAATGTATTTTCAGGGAAACTATAAAAGCACTAAATAATGAACTAGAAAATGTTTAAAAAACAGTGACATCTCAATAAGCCATTAAACACACATTATACACATTTTAAGACCAGAGTATTTTTCTTATGGTAAAGCTTGTTATATATACCCAGTTAATTAAGAGTATATATAAAGAAATGTAAGGTCACTAACTGTAGTTCAATGTACTTACTTTATAAAAGAAGAATTACTTATTTTGTAGCAAGGTCAGGAAGGACCTTAAATAATTTTAAAAAGATATCTTTTGCTTCTTATGGTTCTGTAATAGTATAGCTTCTGTCCTTAAAACTGAAGGAGTGTGTGTTTGGATACCTCATCCGAAATTTTATGCCCCTTTTTATCAGATCTGCACAATATGGTGATAGCTTTTGTCTGTTCATTTTTATTTGTGGAGGTAAATCCTGTGCAAAAGTCAGCTTATGATTATTCCATATGAGATGTTTTTTACTTTTGGCTGCTTCTAGGATGCTTTGAGTGTCTTGGTAGTTTAGTAATCTTGTGTAGATGATCCGAGGTGAAGTAGATTCTTGTCTAGCACGCAGGGCTCTATGCGCTCTTTCAACAATTAATATATCAGTGGTTGTCTCAGAGTTAAGTAATGCTTTGAATATTTGTTTAGTCACTGAAATTAAGTTCTGATTATCATAAGATTCAGGTAGTCCTCTAATTATTATGTTATTTCTGCGAGACCTTGCTTCTAAGTCCAGTAATTTGGCTTGTATTTCTGTAAAAAGTGTATCCTTGGATTTTAAGTCACGTTCAATAGAGTCTGCTCTTATTTCCAAATCTAGATTTTTATTTTCAAGTAAGTCCATTCTATCATTTATCTGCTTTAGAGTTTTACCAAAATCTGTCAGTTGTTCAGAGAAACCCTGAATAGCACTTTGAATGGGCTGTAATGCCATCTTCAAATCTTCTAAATAAAAATTAGAGTCACTTTTATCTTTTGCACTTACTTTAATGTTCTCAGTAGATTGTTTGGTGGTTCTTAATCTCTTAGATCCGGTGTCTTTCTCTGGAGAAAGCATAGAGGAGAATTTGGCCTTGGTTGTCTGCGTCTCCATGGAGTCAGAGTTTCCAGCCATGCCCAGAAAAGAGGTGTGAAAACAGGAATTCTGACACAGAAAGGAGCTTCTAGAGTGCACGTGCCCAAAGACTGTTGAGGCCAAAAGTACTCTGAAGTAAATTAACATAAAAATTGCACTCTTTCAAAAAATAAATAGTCCCAGAATGTAGAAGATGTATCAGAGATACTTTCTGTATAAAAAACTGTGGAGAAATTTCGCTTAAAAGTTGTTAAAAATTGCAGGTATTTCCAATGCTGTGAGGAGCTCAGTGAATAGGGAGCAGTCTAGCTGGCGACCATCTTGGAATCCTCAAAATCTATAGTTAAGTCAGGGGTCATGTACATGGAGTGGTACCAGAGTGTAAGTTAATGCTGGGAACACTTTCTTGCTGTGGGGGAATTATTCAATGGCAGCTGAACAACCCTTTTATTTGCAGAGTGTTAGGTAAGTTGTAAGATGAAAAGAAAACAACGTTGCAGTTATGGGCTTTAGATGACAAGTTAAGGTAGAATGCATGTGAAGTAAAAAAAACTTAAAGGGTAGGTAGAGCAAGAGATAAAGTAAAACAGAGTACAGGTCAATGGAGTACTAGTAACTAACATTCAGCAGTGCAGATGGTAACAATAGGTACAGATAAGCTTAAGAGTCATAACATCATAGCAGCACACTTAGTAAAACACACGAGATGCAGGTAACTGTGCATTACATAAAAAATAAAATTTGCAGGTCATACAGTACCCTAAATGATGTGCATGCAGGTTCAGTCTTAGTAAATCCCTAAAGTGCTTTTTCTTTAACAAGATGCTAAACGCTTCTACACTATTACATCATGAATGATAAAACACATTATGTACCATAGAGAAACTATTACACTGCAAGTAGTAGTAGTATGGGCACAGCTCATTAAACATCCTCAAAAGTAGGCAGACCAGTCAAAATAGCATAATATAGACCACAAAAGTTTACTGTTTCAGTACAAAATGACCTGGTCACTGCACGGATGATGGAATTCATGAGGATAAGCTATTGTAAAGCTTTGTGTGCAAAAGGTACACTGTGTACAGCTACATATGGTTGGTTGATTAACAGATTATGGAATTCATGAGGGTAAGCTGTTGTAAAGTTTTGCGTGCAATAAGGAGACTGCATACATCTACATATGGTTGGTTGATTAACAGAGTAAAACCAAAGGCAATGTTTCAGAGATAACTCAAATTTGGGTTGAACGAGCTTATCATAAGTGGCACAGCATTTCTATTCCAAAACATAAGTACAGTGTCGCTCATTGCATGCCATTGAAAAATGTAATGTTTTAATCATTACACACTGAAATAGAACAATAGGCTGATTCAGATACAAAGAATGGTTTCAGGATTGGTAAAAGATTTATGTGGCGAGCACACCAACCCCTGGATGTAAGGCATAGCCAAACTAGTCTAATGGCATACTTTTTAAGAATGGTGCCCATCAAATCCTATGTAATTCATAACCTCTCGTTAGCTGCTTGTAGAGAGGGAGGGGGCATAGTTAATGCAGTGCTAGGAATGGAAAATGGCTGTGAATGGACTACCAGTTACAGGATGAATGTAATCACATTACCTGCTTAGGCAACATGAGCGTCAGTCCAAGCAGCCTCGATAAACTGTCAGTTGAAGGGAAGCTCCTCAGGTCACTGCCTTTGATTGTAATGGCAAAAGGTAAAATACCCACCTCAAATTTACTTGTTAATGGATAGGAGGGAGAATTAGAAGTTATGTTACTATTATTAACTTTGAGCAAGTGTCTTGAACTGTTTTGTCAAATTAGCATGATTGCAGGTTAAATTCCAGATATATGTACCCAGGCAAAATGCAGATGAGAGATAACACTAGCAGGAGAAGAGAGAGGGGAGGGAACCTAGCTTTTTGTGACACTATTATACTTTTGTTATAAAGATGTACAGTGCACTAATTTTGGAATCATTAATACCTGGTGAGCTTTTACTGTGTTAGTGATTTGATTTAGGCTGTGTCTTAGGTTCACTTAGTCTTGGAGATTTAGGCAGGGTCTTTTTAATGACATCAGCATGTCATAGTTCAGTGTGTGAAATGCAGTGTTGTGTGTGTGTTGCTCACGTCATGTTTGTGAGAGCAAGGCTTTCTATTTAGTTAAGTACTTGCATCCCTCACATATAGATAGTGATGAGCTAAGCAATAATTTATTATTTGTGAGCATCAAACAATTGTTACACTGCCAGAGTATACCAAGTGCTATGAGGCAGGCAGTTTAGGGTGAATAAGCTGGATGACTCTTTACTTTAGTCCATGAATACAGTAAAGTATTGTAATATTATTTGCTTTTCAACAAAGCATTTAGTAGTTACTAGTCTAATGGGAACAGTATATTTCTGATATCGCAGGAATACAATGTCCATATTTGTAGTGTAAAAGGGATAAGGAATATTACAAGAATCTGGTTTAAGAATTTATTTAAAATATCTCATTTTCTTTAAGTAACAGCTCCAGTGGAGTAGAGGGATAAAGCCCTGACTATGGCCCAATCAACTCAGGTTTCGATTAGTGGCTCAGGTGACTGATGGACCGTCAGTGAGGGATGAGCATTAGCATCACAGGTTTGGAGGGCAGACCTATAGGCATCTCCTGTGTTGCTCCCTTTTGGAGTCTGGGGATGGCTTGATAGTAGGAGTGCCTAGAAGAGGGGAACATGGTGGAAAGATGGCTGAGCTGCTGAGGAAGTGAGGTGATACATCACACATCTCCATTGCTCCCACTCTCTTCAGGCACACCAAAAGATCTGCAAGGGAAGAGGTTGTAACATGGGTAGGTCAAAAAGCAAAAATGTATGCAACAACTTGAAGAACAGCAGCAAGAAGAAATCCACAACTGGCCACAGCACAAACATAGGTTTAATAAAAAACTCAAAACTCTAACGCCTCGGCTTACAGCCTTCCAGGAGTAATACAAAACACACAGTTTTACAGAGACTTTATATGACACCATTCATCAATTAATTATTCAATTACATAGTAATTGTTTCCAATTAATCAATAAATTTAAGCCTACAGGTACCATAGTATTGCACTTTAAAATATAAACAGATTCTTTACAAAGACGTTTGTCCTTAATATCACATATTTCACCAATTTTCATAAAAACTTGCTCTAAAACAGAAGCTTTTAACAAAGAATGATCAGCTATGCTAATCTGCCTCTTAACATATTGCCCTGGCACAAAACTATTATAACAATTGTTAATATTGCAAATACCTAAAGACTCTTATGTAATTTACTACTTTCTTTCTTTTATGGCTGTACTATTCCTACTACAGCAAAGAATTTGCAAATATAAATCATCTCTCTATGTTATAACTATAGCTTTATTAAGTTTGCTAATTATAGTTTCGTTTAAGTTTGCTAATTATAGCTATTGTCAACTTGCTTTAGTATCTTTACTATACTACACTAGACTAATTTTCTTATCTTGCTTATAATTTTGCATCCCGTTGTACTATTTTTATGTTACCTTCTAGTATATAGTGGAGCTTTTCTCCTCGGGCCTCTGCTGAAAATGGACATGTATCCAGCCAGACTAGCCCGGTCAACAAATGTAAAATAAAATAAAAAATAAATAAAAATATTATGAACTGTTTTGAAATGCGTTGCAACATTACTTTCTATGTCACCATTCTTTATCTCTCTTATATGTTCCTGTATTCTTACTTTAAATTTCCTTTTGCTTTCTCCTATATAAAATAAATTACAAGGGCAGCTGAGAGCATATATTATCCCTTCACTGTTACATGAAAAGCTACCACCAGGAGAAAACTTAATACCATTTATTTTCTTAAAATTTATAACACAGAAACATATAGAGCAACCACCACAAGGGCGAGTGCCCCTCATGGCAGGAATTATGTGGTGTCTCATTAGGCATAGAGAAATAGCTAGAAACCAAAAAATCTTTCAAACTTTTTCCTTTTTTGTAGGAAATACAATGACTATTTGCTATTATTCTCTCCAATTCCATGTCCTGAAGTAAATATTTCCAAGTTATGTAATATTTTATTAATCCTATTGCTCAGACTATTATACACTGAAACAAAATATATCTGATTTTTTCAAGATTCTGTATTATTCCTTTCTCCATGCATGACATTTTGACACTGATTTAACCCCACTCTAAATGCTACAACTCTTTGTAAAGACTTCTTAACCACATTGTAGTTATAACCCCTCTTAATAAACATGTAAAAAGCGTACCTACACTGTCTTACAAAAATCCACCTATCACTACAAATTCTGTGTATTCGAAGAAACTCCCCATATAGTAGGGCTTCCAACAAATGTTGGGGATGAAAACTAGCCCTGTGCAAAAAAAATGGAAATTATCTGCAAATTTCCTATGTAGTGATGTCTTAATACCCCCACCATTAACACCCTCTAGAACTAAATCAAGGAAATGAACCATGCTACCACACTGTATGCTATCAAATTTCACACCATTAACATTTTGTTCTAAATCCAACCGAAAATTCATAACATTATGCCTACCACCTTTACAAACAAAAATTAAATCATCTCTGTATCTGTAATAGGCAATAACATTATTTTTTCACAAACAAATGCTTATACAAATATTCAAGCTGAAAAAGTGCGATAAACAAATATTCATACATGGGGGCAAAAGATGCCCCCATGGCAGTACCCTGCAACTGGTGGTATACACATCCATCAAATACAAAAAAAATATTTAATAAACAAAATTGTGTAAGTTCTATTATGTAACAGGACAGGGGAGAATTGCACAAAAATAATTCAAGGCTTTAATGCCATCCTGATGTCTAATACTAGTGTATAAACTTTTCACATCCATAACCACATAGTACATATCACTACTCCACTTAATGTCCTGTATTTTGTCCAAAAAAATCAAAAGAGTCTTTTATATAAGACTGTAACTTCTTAACATGAGACTTTAAATATTCATGTATAAGTAAGCATATATTGGTAAAAAAATATCTATGGGCAACAACAACAGGATGACCAGGAGGGTTCTGCAAACCTTTATGCAATTTAGGCAAACAATAAAAGGCAGGTAATTTACACCCACTCACATCAAACTTTCTATCAGCATCCCATTGGGTTAAATAACATAGTCTGACCCCCTTCTCTAATCTTCTTCTTCTTCTTCTTCTTCTTCTTCTTCTTTTTTCAGCTGCTCCTGTTAGGGGTTGCCACAGTGAATCATCTGTTTCCATTTCTTCCTGTCCTCTGCATCTTGCTCTGTCACACCAACCACTTGCATCTCCTCTCTCACCACATCCATAAACCTTAGCTTAGGCCTTCCTCTTTTCCTGTTACCTGGCAGTTTCATCATTAGCATCTTTTCCCAATATACTCTGCATCTGTCCTCAGCACATGTCCAAACCAACGTAATCTTGCCTCTCTGGCTTTGTCTCCAAACCTTCCAACCTGGGCTGACCTTCTAATATACTTATTCCTAATCCTGTCCACCCTCGTCACACCCAGTACAAATCTTAACATCTATAACTCTGCCATGTCCAGCTCTGACTCCTGCTTTTTTGGCAGTGCCACTGTCTCCAACCCATATAACATAGCTGGTCTCACTACCCTCTTGTAGATCTTCCTTTTCACTCGTTCTGGTACTCGTCTGTCACAAATCACTCCTGACACTCTTCTCCACCCACTCCATCCTGCCTGTACTCTCTTCTTTACCTCTCTTCCACACTCACCATTACTCTGAACTGTTGATCCCAAGTATTTAAACTCATCCACCTTCGCCGCCTATACTCCCTGCATCCTCACCATTCCTCTATCCTCCATCTCATTCACACACATATAACACCTTATATTATGTCATAGCATTATTATAGTCAACAATGTGACACTGTCTGTAAACATCCTCATTCCTTAGATGCTCATAACACATGTTGGCATATTGTGTATAATTTAAAATAACTATTTTGTTCCCTTTATCAGTGGGCTTAATTATAATACCATTTCTTTGACTTAAATCAACCAGTGACTTCCATTCTGCCCTACTCAAATTATATGTAACATCTTTGTGTTTATCAAAACTATCAAACAGTTGTATTATATGATAGTTAAGCATGGCAGAAAACTGTTTTATTGTCTCATTAATATAAGGGGGAATACATGCACTTTTAGTGGAAATAGCATGTGTATCTAACAAACAATAAGCATTAACATCAAAATCTGACATACAAGAAATAAAACTTTCATCATTGTCATGTGACATACAATAAATAAAACTTTCATTCTCTGAGTCAGCATGGTCAGAAACTTCAATATCCCTTGCATTGTCTGTCCTATTAAAAAAATACTTTAATTACAATTTCCTAACCAGGAAAAAAACATCTTGTTTTAACATGTGAAGACGAGGAATAACTGTAGGTACAAACTTTAAACTAAATTGTAAAATATGGCCCTCATTGTCATTTAAATTGCAACCTGACAAATTCACTAAACAGTTAGAATTAAAAGACACATTATCCAAAATTAGTGGTAAATTTTCAATTCCATCTACCTTGTTTAAAATGAGGTCTATAGTCCGATTTAGTATAAACATTCTGTCCCTGAAAGTTCTATTCATTTTTCTGTTCTGTTTCCCACTCTGGTCATCTCCCTGTCTACAAAAAGTTTGCATAGCTTCCGGACACTGGGCATTGGACCAGATCTGCAAGGGAAGAGGTTGTAACATGGGTAGGTCAAAAAGCAAAAGTGACCTTCCTGTATATCCTTAGGTTGCTTGCTAGTCCCGGCAAAAATTGGGGCAGTGGATCAGGTGTAGATTGGTATGCCAGCAGACCCATCAAGGTCGTGAGGCACTTCAATGGATGTCCAAATGAAGGATGTAGAGCAAAAAAAAGTTTCATATCTGTAGCCTAAGATGGGAAAAATAATAAATATAAGCTGAACATGTTATCTAAGATAGCATCATGCACAAACCCAGTGAGTAGATAAGAGCATGGATACAGCTACAGTTTCTCAATGGAGGTGAAATAATTATGCTTGTTAACAGAGAATTTCACATAGGAAGAACATGCATATATCTAGTATATTATTGTGCAGAGCTACACAGAACTTTGCTCAGGTGTTTTTATTCCAGCAGGGGAAAAAAATAACTGATAGAAGATTAGCAAGGAATTCAGCCGGAAAATGGCTACTTCCAGAATACAGTAGTAGTTTAATTCCCTGTCACAGAACTAACCCCACTGATTATTAGAAGCTAACACTTGACCAAAAACTGTTTAGAAAATTTATGAAACAGCAGCAAAATTAAGGAAAAGCAAAGGAAAATACTAAAACCAGAAGCACTTTATTGGTGTAGTAACAGCCAGGTGACTGCAGAAACACAACAGAACATTTTTTAAACAAACAGTAAAAATGTACAGTAATACTGAACAAAATTGCTGTTAAACTATATAAATCACTAAGCATCTATAAGTACAGCAGAAAACAAGTACTATCCTACTCTTTGGATGAGGTATTGCACCCACACTACAATCAAGGACCCACCTGTTCCACATAGTGTCCAGTACATCATCTGGAATGTCTTCCACTCTATCAACTGCCAGGTGACATGTAACACCCAGGGTATTATATACAATGGGGGGAAATTCAGTAATCCTCCGTGTAAGACTAACTAAGTCCTACTCGGAGACTGCCGTCTAAGAGTATGATGTCAGCGCGTCATGCATATGCATGAGGGCGCACTGACTCAACCCCAAGGCTAACACAGAGCATGTAGGAGTGAAGGGAGTGTGTCAGACTGCCGAGCAGTCCAAATATCCATGCCCCTGCAAGTGCCTAAATCTGCAAATGTCAGCAGATATGAGCGAGTCCACTCAAATGTGTATACCCCCAACACTACACTCCCCCACATTCAAAACCCCTGTACAAATAAAATAAAATGTAAAACAATTTTTTTTTCTTATTCCCGATATAGCTGCCTGTATTTGCGCATGTGTGTGCGGGTGTGCCTATTGCTTAGCTACAGTTAGCAGTTTAGACATCGAAGAGGATAATAAACTTATATGCAAATTAAGCCAAATAGCAATAGTGTAGTGGTAGAGCCTTCGCACAAAGAGGAGGCATTCCCAGCTTAAGTCCCACCACTCCACTTTCCATTTTCTGTAGGAAATCTGTGCATAAAAATAATTCCTGACATTTACCATTTAAATTTTATTAAAATGCATTGAAATGGCTTATTTAGTAGTGAACGATATATTAAATATATATAAGAAGGTGAAACGGTCATGCATACTAATGAATGCATAAGTAAAATATGTTAAGCAATGTGAAGCACTGCTAAGCAACATTTACCAGTATTAAGCACATTTAAGAATAATTGCCCATAGCTAAGCACTGGTTTAACTAGCACAATAGCTTTGTGCAGAGTTGCGCATCATGCCAACTAGCGCAAACCAAACATTTTTGCGTGAAGCTGCGCACCGCTCTAACTAGCGCAACGTCGGGCAATGTCGGGCAACATCGGTAAATGTAGAGCAACATTGGGCAAAGTTGAGCAAAGTCGGCTAAACACAGCCACACCCCTTACCGGTCAGGCCAGTAGTAAAATAAAAAAGCAATGACAGGTCTCGAACCCGGGATAATGTGCACCATAATCACAGTACTGATCCACTAAGCCATGACAGCATTTGATGTTCATGGACTGTCAACACACATATACATATTAATCAAAGTTTACCCAGTGCTAAGCAGGTGTGCACTCAGCTGAGAATTTTCAAATCCGGCCAATCACAAATAAGTGCAGGAAATGAGGCATATTTAAGCTCCATAGGCGGGAATACTTGCCATAACTGGTTGTAGCTCTCATCTGCAGGCAGCAATAGCTGGTGTCGGAGAGGGCTCTCGCTTCCGAGTGCAACGGTGGGGCATTGAGAAGTCAAAAGTGATGGTTTGGCTCCTTGTCCATCATCATGATGAAAGACTCCTACAGGGCCAGTTCCAGGGCATGGAATACAAAGCCGAAGCCTGGAACCATCTTGCACATGAACTCACCAGTGCCACAGGTGTCCCTCGTACTGGTGAGCAGGTTAGACACCACCATGCAGACCTGAAGAGACACAAGCAGGACCAACTGAACCAATGGATACAGGAGGCCCGTGGGATGCAAAATGCCCCACTACTGTGCAGGTAGCCATGGACTGATGTATGTAAAAATTGCTAGTGTAGGTGATAGTATGGATAGGTATATGTCTCAATATCACTTCATTTACTTCACAGATGCAGGTGTCCATGCTGTGAATCAGCAAACCTATGCAGATAGGCTGCTAAGGCTGCGCCACCAAGCAGGTTAGTAATTATTCTGCATATACTGTTATATAAAATAAGTGAGAAAGCCTGTCAAAAAGTGTTGTAGCCCAATAATAAAGGTATAATAAGGCTTGAATAACCTCTCTGCATGTACTGTTATATAAAATAAGTGACAGAGCCTGAAAAAGAGTGTTGTAACCCATTAATAAAGGTATAATAAGTCTTGAATTATTTCTCTGCATGTATTGTTATATAAAATAAGTGAGAGAGCCTGAAAAAGAGTGTTGTAAACCATAAATGAAGGGATAATACATCTTGAATAAGATGTCTGCATGCACTGTAAAAACAAATAAATGAGAGAGCCACTAGAAAAGTGTGTAATGTAATTAATAAAGGTATAACTCCTGTAGTGTGTCCATGTCACTTTCATCAAAATGTTGATGTACTCTTGCAGTATAGAAACAGTAGTGTTGTATTAAGCGCTGTCAACCCACACTTGGATAGGCCCATAGAAAGAGGACAAAGGGAGTGCCAGTATCTCTTAAAGGACCACTATAGGCAAACAATGAAAAAACATATATTTTTTATCTTACCATGATTTACTGCACTTCCTAAAGCTGCCTGCAGCAAAATAAGTGCTCATTTCTAATTTTATTTATTTATTTTTTACTCTTGTCTGTCCTCATGGGGGCAGACATTGTGATTCCTTTGGAAAGCTAAATCTATGCACAGACTGTGAGAACAAATAGCCCTACCATTTGTTGTCAGACTAGACTTCCATTCACTTAGAATGGACCACCTGAAAAAAATGCCAAGTTTGAGAGTCTGCAGCTCATGTGTCATTGACTGGTACATGATGAGTTTTACAAATGTTGTTCCTATTGATGTACTACACATTCTCTGAAAGAAACTTGCAAAAGTGTCAACAAATTACTGAGATAAAAAAGAATTTTAACAAGAAACAGTTTTGCAAGTTTCAATTCCTGGCCAAGTTACTCCTCCCATCTCCCCTCCTTCAGTGGGCTACAGTCTCATATTTCCAGCTTTACTAGATTCAACTATTTTGTCAGCTTTGCATGATAATAGACATCAAAAAAATCACAGCCTGGTGTGCCACTAAAACTGTTCCCTTATATGTCTCTTCACCTCTGAATAGCATTTCCCCAGGAATAAAAAAAAAAAAAGCACACATCAGTCCAGAGTTTGGGCCAATCTATCCCAATGTAATGTAATGCATTCTTGCTGCTGACATGGTTATCTTTACATAGTTCTCTTATAGCATAACTTGAACTTATGATATTCAATGGCAAGCTTTACAACAGTTCTCACTTTCTTAACAATGACCTCCCAAGCCTCTGATGTGACCCAGTACTTTGTCAATATACTGTAAATACATAGATTAATACAAATATGTGTGCACATATGACACGTACAATAATACACACATACCATCATTAAAACAAGATAAATGCAATATAAATCATATCAATATAGTTATGGTTTCTAGTTTATGACCCTGTTTGTCTATGGAAACTTATTTTTGAATTTATGTTCAAGCAGTTGTATATTTGTTGTATATTATCTTGTTTAATTGTTTCTCAATATTCTAACCACTGTTTATGCTGTATCAATTGTAAAACTCTGATTTTACTCCTTTTATATTTTCTATGCTCTTTGTACAAAATAGCTATGTTTGTATAATTTATTTTTATTATTTTTTATATTTGTTTACTATGTATCTGGAGCTTTTCTCCCCCAGCCTCCGCTGAAAACGGTCATCTTGTGTCCAGTCGGACAAACCTGGTAAACTAATGGAAAATAAATAAAAAATAAAATATACTAAGAAAATCAATCAATATACCAAGAAAAATCCAAAACTTAAGAAAAAAAACACAGAAGGAAGGAAAATATTTCCTTGATGCTGTCATGAAAATCCCACTCACTTATTCAGATGTTATGGGCAAACATATATAAATATATATATGTGTATATATATATATATATATATATATATATATATATATATATATATATATATATATATATTATAACATATATAATATATTAGGCAAAACAACGTACCCAACACACTAGTCATAGGTGACTCTATAGTCAGGCACACTGATGTCCCACTTACCAGGCTAAACAAGGAGAAGGTTACTGTCAGCTGCCTGTCGGGTGCCAGAATCTGCCACATAACCCATGCACTCAGGTCACTCCATAACCAAGTACAAATATGACTCTGCCATTGTCCATGTTGGTGTGAATGACCTGAGACATGCCTCTCTGGACTACATGAAAAGAGACATGGAAGAGCTCTCCAATCTTGTAGCCCAAGCAGGTACGACCCTAGCCCTGAGTAGCATTCTGCCATCGCCCAGAATGATACCGGAGTACAAGGACAAAATGATTGACTTCAACAATTGGCTAAGCTTCTGGTGTTATTCTAAGGGGATCCAGTATTTGACTGCCTGGGACGACATGGTCGACAGACCATGATGCTTTGCCAGAGATGGCCTGCACCTGTCACCCATGGGATTCCAGATATTGGCTAAGGCTTTTGCCATCCCTATAGTGCCTTTTTTAGATGAGTTTCAAATGTAACAGGAACAGGCAAGCAAAAACTGAGGGTAATGCTACCCAATGGTAGAAGTCTAAATCTCAAAATGCACTCACTCAAGGCACTCCTTAAAATGGAGAACATCGATACCTGTGCAGTGACTGAGACCTGGTTCAAGGCTCCAAAGAACACCCCTGCACTACCAGGCTATAACTCATACCACACTTTTTGGCCACGTAACCTGGACCAGAACACCAAAGGCGGAGGTGTGCCCATATTCATTAAGGATATCCACACCTCCAGGCTAGTTGCTCAGCATAATGCATCCGAGGTTATCCAAGTGCAACTAACTCTGGGCAAAACTGCAATCCAAATTGTAGCTTGCTACAGATCACCCATCATGTTCCACTCCTCTTTTCTTGATATACTGGAAAATATTAGGGTTCAAACACCCTAATAATGGGCGATTTTAACTACCCTACCATTAACTGGGAAAACTACTCATGTACCAACTCCTTCGCTCAACGCTTTCTGGAATTCATAAATTTCAGTGCCCTGGATCAACTTATCCACACCGCCACCAAGGGCAACAATATCCTAGACCTAGTCATTACCAACATGAATGACCGGTGTTCCACACTCGAAGTCAACTCCTTGTTGGTCAGATCCGACCATAAGCTAATCACCCTAGATATCCACATCCCATCCCCCACCTCACATTAAGGAAACCATGGTAAAACATTTCTCCATAGCCAACTTCATGCTTCTTAAGACAGAAGTGGCAAACTTCATGACACCCATGCAGATGGCCAATACAGTTACGACTGCTGAATCCTACACAAATGCACTCTATAAGCACTTACATGAGTGCATGGATCATGCTATCCCAAACAGAACCAAGTAGCTATTCTCCAAAAAAAGGGAGCCAATCTGGTGGTCCCCTGCCATAAACAAACTGTACAACAGAAGGAAGAAACTGTTGCAAAAGAGAGTAAAATCCCATGAGTGGTGGAGTTCCCTGGTCAGCCTCAGTAAGATGCTGAGATCTCTTATAAGAGCATCCAAAGCTAGCTATGAAAATAAAATCACCACTGATTCTAAGGACAACCACAAAGCATTCTATACCTATGTCAAGAATCTCAATGGCAACACCCAGATCTGCTCTGAGTTACATCTCAACTGAATGAAAATTACAGAACCAGCTGATATTGCCAACATTCTGGCAGATAGGTTCAGTGCTAACTTTACCACCCTCTCACACCCTAAAGGGCCCATATCTATACAGGAAGAATGCAG
Organism: Protopterus annectens; assembly: GCF_019279795.1. Lineage (NCBI taxonomy): Eukaryota > Metazoa > Chordata > Ceratodontiformes > Protopteridae > Protopterus > Protopterus annectens. The sequence continues at coordinate 230,907,245 of NC_056734.1, read as the reverse complement.
AGTCCCTGTAATCACAACTACACAGGTAAAAGCTTCTCTCTCTAAAGCCAAAAACACAGCATCCATGGGACTGGACAACATCCCAGGCTGCGTTTTACATGAACTTCAGAATGAACTGGCTCCCCACCTAAGTATCATGTTCAATCATAGCCTCACATCAGGCTTTGTGCCCACTGAATGGCGCACAGCAACAGTTATCCCACTCCACAAAAGGAGAGCCACCACTGATCCCAGGAACTATCATCCTACTAGCCTGATGAGCTTGGTCTGCAAGGCCATGGAATATATAGGTTCATAGGTAGGTACTAGGCTATCAGCCCTGGGGCCTATACAAGTCCAGCCAAAAAGGTACCCTGGCTTTTACCACCCAAGAAATTTATTTTCCTGTGCCACTGTCGAGCAGAGCCACAGAGGTGATCCCCGGGGTGAATTTCCTATTTCCCATCCAATCATCAAGATTTTTCTTAAAGAGTGCTAAGTGAAGAGCTTTGTTTGATATAGATAGGTAGTTTATTCCAGAGTACTGGAAGTCTCTGGAACAGGAATCTATCCCTCCGGCATGTTCTGTTTATTGTGGTGACAAGATTTAGGTCCCTAGAGCATGTAGCTCAGAGGGATTGGGATTTCTTTAAGTGGAGCATGTACAAAAGCTCTGGGTTTGACACAGCTTTGTATGTTAGGCAGTGATCACCTCTGAGTAGGCGATATGCGACAGAGTAAAGCTTGAGTTTTTTGAGATGGTCTGTGTAGGGCATCTGTTTGAGGCCAGTAATCGTCTTTGTGAGGTATTTCTGTGGCCTTTCCAGTTATTGTAGATGTCTTGTGAGGTACATAACAAAAGGTGCCTTGTACTCTATAATGGGTCTAATGAGTGATGAGTACAGGGGAACAATGACCTCTTTTTTTCCTGATGAGAAACCCTTTGTGATGAGGTGTGCCACATAGAAAGATTTCCTGACTACTGTGGTGATGTGATTATCAAAGGAGAGAATACTGTCAAGGTCTCTTATCACACTTTTGGTGTTAAGTATACTACCGCCTATGTTGTAGTTCATGGGTACAGAGGTTTTACCAAAGGGGATGACAATGCACTTTTTGGCATTGAGCTTGAGGCCATCCTACAGAAGGGCCTCACTGAGACAGATGCCTGGTGTTAGAGCCATGGCCTCAAGCTCGATTCCAAAAAGTGCATTGTCATCCCCTTTGGTAAAAACTCAGTACCCATGAGCTACCGCATAGGTGGTAGTCTACTTAACACCGAATGTGTGATGAAACCTTGGGACTCAGGTGGACAGTAGTCTCTCCTTTGATAATCACATTGCCACAGTAGTCAGGAAGTCCTTCTACGTGGCACACCTCCTTACAAAAGTGTTCTCATCCAGAAAAAAAGAGGTCATTGTTCCTATGACACTCATTAGACCCATTATAGAGTACAACGCCTTTGAATGTACCTCACAATACATTTGCAGCAGCTGGAAAGGCCGCAGAAGTACCTCACAAAGAGGATTACTGGCCTCAAACAGATGCCCTACACTGACCATCTAAAAAAACTCCAGCTTTACTCCATAGCATATTGCCTACTCCAAGGTCATTTCTGCCTAACATATAAAGCTATGTCAAACCCAGAGCTGTTGGACATGCTACACCTAAAGAAATCCCAGTCCATCTGAGCTACACGCTCTAGGGACCTAAACCTTGTCATCACAATAAACAGGACATGCTGGAGAGATAGATTCCTGTCCCAGAGACTTCCCATACTCTGGAACAAGCTACCCATCTATGTCAAGTAAAGTTCCTTATTAGTACTTTTCAAGAAAAATCTTTGAGTGGATGGGAGATAGGAAAATATACCCCGGGAATCACTTCTGTGGCTCTGCTCGACAGTGGCACAGGAAAATAACTTTCTTGGGTGGCATAAGCCAGCAAAACTTGCTGGCTAGGCTTACTTAGGCCCTTAGGCTGATAGCCTAGTACCTACCTATGAACCTATGATTAGACTAAATACAATATTATGTAGCATTGAAATGTGCTGACATAAGGGTGACAGTTCATTATTTACCCATAAAGCAAATGTCAGAGTGGAAAAGTTAAAATAGTGGATAAAGAGGAGGAGGGGAAGAGAAGAAAGAGTGAGAAAAAGTATTTGTTAGAAGTAATAATTAGGGTAGATATGGGAGGCAGGAGAAATAATGAGTAAAAGCAACATTACAAGTAAGATAAATGAAACCAAGGAAAAGAAGAAATAACATGGACAACAAGATTTACTGTGTGTGCGTGTGTGTGTGTGTGTGTGTGTGTGTGTGTGTGTGTGTGTGTGTGTGTGTGTGTGTGTGTGTGTGTGTGTGTGTGGTGTAAAAGAACTATAAAGCAATTGTGCACTGATACCTGCTTGCTGCCCTGCTGAGGGGGACACTTGTGCAAGTGCAGTGGACGGTCTCCAGTAGGAAGGGATGGCAGCATAATTCTCAACATTATAGAACAAGAAATCTGGACAAGGCCATAAATAATAGGAGACAAAGGCCCAAAAATGGGACAATTTATAAATATTGCACTTACAAACATAGAAAGTTGATAAACAGGTTTTGCATTAGAGTGAATTTTCTTAAGGATATGAAGTCTGAAAATAAAATGCCTCTCAACTTTCTGACCACAGTGTTCAATGATTTGCCAGTGATTTGACAGAAAACTGCAATTTTATGAAAAAACAGACACAAAATCTGGTCTTTCTGCAAAAATCTGTACTGTTGAGCGCTATGGATGGGAGTCTTGAACCAACACCCATCAATCATTTTCATTTGTTTGCCAAAGCCATTACAGCAGTGTTTTGCAGAGAGGTGGGAAAAGCCTTAAATTTGACTGGTATGTTGTGTGGGTGTGGGTAGCTGTGTTTGTGGAAGGTGGACGTGTGCCTTTGTAAGTGTGGTGCGAATGTTATGGATTATAAAATGGAGAGATTAAGAGTAAAATTGTGCTCAGTGAAGTCCCTAGCAATTTCATCACTGCCTGATTCAGACATATACAGTCCCCTGTGTTTGTCAGTACTATGTTTGAGTGCATTGTTTTGGAGTGTAGTTTCACTGCTACAGCTGCTGCAACTCTTTCAGGACAAGTATCTGCTTTGGAAGTTTTCCCCAGGAGTCTGTTGCTGAGAGGATGAGAGACATGCTGCAGGTATACAACTAAGACAAACTAGATAAAGCAATAGTAAGAAAAAGTACTAGGTCACATCAGAGGCTTGGGAGGTCATTGTTAAAAAACTGAGAACTGTTGTAAAATTTATCACTAAATACCATAAATTCAGGTTTTACTATAAGAGAATAACTATGTAAAGATAACCATGTCAGCAGTCAAAATGCATTATAAGTTGAATATTTTACTGTGCACATTTTAAATGGATAGACTGGCCTAAACTTTGGACTGATGTGTTTGCCTTTTTTTTTTTTGAAGTGAAGAGGCATAGAGACATTCAAGGGGACAGATTTAGTGGCACACCAAGCTGTGATTTTTTTTTTTGATGTATATTGTCATGCAAAGCTGACTAAATAGTTGAATCTAGTAAAGCTGTTAATGTGAGACTGTAGCCCACTGAAGGAGGGGAGATGGGAGGAGTAACCTGGCCAGGAACTGAAACTTGCAAAACTGCTCCTTGTGTAAAGTCTTTTTATCTCAGTAATTTGTTGACACTTTTGCAAGTTTCTTTCAGAGAATTTCAGAGAATCAGTAGGAACAACATTTGTAAAACTCAGCGCATACCAGTCAATGACACATGAGCTGCAGACTCTCAAACTTGGCAGTTTTTTTCAGGTGTTCCATTCTAAGTGAATGGAAGTCTAGTCTGACAACAAATGGTAGGGCTATTTGTTCTCAGTATGTGCATTATAGGACAGATTTCGCTTTCCAAAGGAATCACGATGTCTGCCCCCATGAGGGCAGACAAGAGTAAAAAGAAAATAAAATTAGGAATGAGTACTTATTTTGCTGCAGGCAGCTTTGGGAGGTGTAGTAAATCATGGCAAGATAAAAAATATATGTTTTCTTCATCATTTACCCGTAGTGGTCCTTTAAGCATATATACAGTCCTCAACTGTAGTTTCAAGGCTGGCATGTGTGAGTAGCTTGTTATTGTGTTCACCGGAAATGTCAGTGTGCTGCTAGAAATGTAGGGGGCTGTTAAAATATAACTGATAATGTCACCTGAACACATCCAGATATGTAGACATATGAATATAAATAAAATTTATAAATACGTAGCAGTAACATCTGCATCCTGGACAGTTTGTATATTAGATACAGGTCAGGTATATAAGGAACTAGCAAAACACATCTCACAATGTAATGGACATTGCCTAGTGTAATAATACATGTAGGGGATATATACCTGCAGTCAATAGGAATGTAGTGTAAACTATACGTTCATATAAGTTGTTAATGGAGGTATCTTTTTACACCTTACTGTATGTGTATAAACAATGCAATTCCACACCTCATTGGGTATGTGTAATCTCAAAACATTTGTTGGGACATATGTCCTATTGGTTTATAAATATCTGCATTTACTTTGATGCATGTGCCCTGTTCAAACACCACAATCTTGGTGGCCTGTTTCCACCAATCAATCCTGCATGCTGTTGGAATGTCCACTGTCATTCTATATATGCATGTGTTATGCTTGCTGTTCAACTGTTGGAACTCTGGTGTGTTGGGTTAATGGGAATATTGCTGCTTGCTGTTACAACTAATTTGTAATGCTATTGGCTATTACCAACTCATTGTCATTAAATTCACCTAAACACAGAACGTATGGGAAGGACGGTCCCAGCGGACCCACCTGTCCCACCTCAGCTGGCGATGGCACCTGGCACCAGCAGGTCCGGTGCCCAGCCCTGGACCTCCTCCTCCATTGGCCCTGCAAGTGTGGCTGGAGGAGGGCCACCTATCACCCTCCAAATGGTCCGGGATGTGGTGCGTAGGGAGATCAAGCGTTCATTTGTTGATCCCCTATGCCAGCTCGAGGCAAGAGTGGTGTGACTCACGGGTGAGCCTGCCCCTCCTACACAGCCCCCAGCACAGCCACCTTCCAGGCTGTGAAGGTGCAGTGGTGACTGCCCATGGGTGGGGATCTCAGTTCCACTGTTGCCATCTGTGGGCTCATGGGCTTGCAATTTCCAAACATCCTTCCCCGTCAATGGTGTTCACCCACCACGTGTCATATTCCACCCCTGTATGCGTCTTGTTTGTCTTGTCTGTTTACCTCCCCAACCTACCTCCCAAAACATACCTACTTCCCCTACCCCACATTCCACTCTCACCTGAAAAAAAAAAATGGGCAATCTGCACCCACAAAAAAATTATGCCCCATACATAGCTGCCCATTTTGCACAAATGTCCGCTGGACACAGAAACTGAAATTTAATTGGCAGTACAACATACTTTGTTGTCCTTACTCCTCTCTCAGGGGTGGAAGGTTTCAAATTTCCCTCCAAATTACTAGTATATGCACAGCTGTTGCTGTTAAAGAAATGGGCAGCTATGGACCTTCCTTATACCCGTTCTGCACATCCTGAGCAGTTTTCCCTACTGTCCTTCCCTCTTTGTACCCCTTTTTCACCACTTTCCTATCTCTCAATTTTCTTTTCTTTCTAAGAAATGAGTGCGGGGGTTAGCATGAGTAAGCACTTTTAAGCAGTAGTAAGCGGGTTTGCACAAGTGTGCAGTTGCGTGCGCTTAGCTAAGGCTTCACGCAAACCTGCACAAACCCGCTTACAACTGCTTAAAAGTGCCTTGGTCACCCTGCATGTGAGGGCCCTTGTTCTGCTCATCAGCAAAATAAAACACCACTGTCAGTCTCTAACCCTGGACCTTGGACACACTAAACTGAGTGTGTAGCTGTGTGCAGTGAGATGTGACTGTGACATATGTAGTTCAGCATTAAATGTCAAACATCTGATCCATGTTATCTCTGTCCTGTATAGTAGTCTGTACAATGTCTGTTTGGGAGAGTAGCCCATATGGTTATGTAACCATGGATGTGACAGAGTAACAAATGCATGATAGTCATATTAACATGTATCTTAGCATTGGCAACAGCTGTACCAGGCTAGTATGCTAATTTAGCATTAGCAGCTATATATACACCCTCTAATATTACTGTGTGCTCACATGTGACACCTGTTCATGTTGCAGCAAGGCCCAACAGGTCAGCCATGAGGTACATGGACTTACAACAGTGTGGTCCTTCTCTGTGTATGGCACACATATACGGAGAGATCTGTCTGTGTCAGATATATTAGCATCTGTACATGTGCATTGAGCAAGGGACATACTGCAAGTGTTTGTGAAAGGTGGATATATATATATATATATATATATATATATATATATATATATATATATATATATATATATATATATATATATATATATATATATATATATATATATATATGTTGTTGAAGGTTGTTATGTGTATATTTCTATGTAGGTTGTAGTGTGTGGCAGATAAGACAGCATACAGTGCTGGTATATGATATGTGGTGGTTAAACGCTGTGCGTATGATTCATCAGGTTTGCAGTGTTGCAGCCAGTGAGGCCTGCAAAAGCTACATCGGCTGAGAACACCTTCAATGCATTCCGCACAACACTGTACAATATTATGACATAACTGTATACCTCAAAACCTTCACATACTTGATATTCCCACCATGAAAGGTGGACTGTATATGTGCCTATATGTATATCTATATGTACACCAATGGATGTTTATATGTATATATATATATATATATATATATATATATATATATATATATATATATATATATATATATGTATATATATATAGAAAGAGGGAGAGAGACAGGGTCATAATTACTGCAACAGATGCCTGGTGATAAAGCCATGGACTCAAGCTCAATGTTGACACTGCATTGGCATCCCTCCTTGCAAAAACTCAGTACCCATTAACTACCACATAGATGATAGTCTACTTAACATTGAAGGTGTGATAAGAGACCATGGGACACAGGTGGACAAGTGTCTCCCCTTCGATAGTCACAGTGCCACACTAGTCATGTAATCCATCTACATGGCACACATCATCACAAATGGTGTGTCATCCAGGGAAATATAGGTCAGTGTTCCCCTCTACTCCACACACATAAAACCCAGTATAGAGTACAATGCTCCATGCGGTATGTACCTCACAAGACATCTACAGCAACTGGAAAGGACACAGACATACCTCACAGAGTAATACCGGCCTCAAACAGATGCCCTATGCAGACCGTCTCACAAACCCACAACTAGACTGTGTCGCATACTACCTACCTAGAGGTGACCTCTGCCTAACATACTAAGCTATGTCAAACCCAGATCTGTTGGACATGCTCCTCGTAAACAGATCACAATCTCTATGAGATACACGCTCTAGGGACCCAAACCCTTTGACCACAATAAACAGCACATGCTGGAGGGATAGATTCCTATCTCAGAGACATCCCATACTCTGGAACAAACCAACTATCCATAGCAAACAAATCTCCTAATTAGCAGTCGTCATAAATAATCCTGAAGATTGTATGGGAGATAGTGAATACACCCAGGCAATCACCTCTGTGTCTCTGTTTGACAGTGCCATGTGAAATGTAATTACCTATGTGTCAAAGGCCAGGGTAGCGTATGGCTAAACTTCTATAGGCCCTAGAGCCAATAGCCTCTTACCTACCTATGAACTGATACACACCCACATGTACTTGTTGCAATAATTGCTATGTGAGGTTGACTGAATGCGATGGTGAATGTGTTGGCGAATGTGTCAGAGTTCGGTATATGTGTGATAGCTTAGTGGGAAACTGTTTCTGTCATGGTATTAAGTGTCCTAGTTGTGATCCCAGCAAAAGATGTGTATGCAGTTGCTAGGCAGAAAAAGCAGTATGCCATACCATCTGACGTAGTCCCTTGTTGTCGTCTGAGGTGTCCCATTGTAGGCTAAAGCAGTACATGTATGCTTATTGAGTGTTACTGCTGGTGAATCCAACTCCTGTATGAACTGTAGTACTACCTGAAGCTGTATGCCTAAACAGCACAGTATGGTGTAAGTCCACATTTATTGAAACCACTGTTATGTCTGTTCCCTGTAGTCCTCACAGATTACATACCTCAGGCATAAGGCCTTGTAACTACTGACACACAGTACTGTAAGGTACACAGGTAAAGGTCACCTGGGTTGCCATACCTTTGTGTCTGGTATGTATGTCTGATGTGTGTGTGGGTATGCCTGTACCATGGCATCAGTCATACTTGTGTTACAGGATATAACTGCGTATCCAGCAACATGTATAGTCTAGTACAGCAGTATGCCACCTATATTAATGAATGTGCACATATGTTAGGCAGGTGTCTGCCATCAACGACTAGTATGGTATACTGGTAATACTGTCACTGGACTTTACAATCATTGCAATGGATTACATATTTCATGATGCATTAGCATGGTACATACCTCCTGTGGCTAGGTGGTGCATTATGTTGCATACAGTGTGCCATGTACTGTTTTATAGTCTTACATACTGTTTTAACTTTGTTGCTGTGCAAAACATGGTTTGATATATAGAGTGTGCCAGGCACTGTCAGGCATTTGTGGGTTGAGAACTGATATGTGGTATTGAAAGTGTGTATCTTATGACAGCCAATAGGTTGCTATATATGGCAGTTAATTGATATCTGTACTTTAGAATGTTACGTGTGCCACATGACTTGCTCACACATATTGTTTCATTGTCTTCCAGGGTAATGTCCCACCATTGTAATCCTGCATATAGCACGGTGGAGGAAGAACAGATCACAGCGAGCCTGGTACAGCACTATGCCCTGCTGTTTTCCAGAACCAGCCAGGACCAGCATGAGTGGACTGCACTGTGGCAAGATCTTGTCCATAGGGTAAATGACATAGGCATGCATAACCGGACATATGAGCAGGTATGCCATCACTGCAGTGATTTAATTAGACATGTCCGGCAGCCTGTGTCTGATATCTGCAGACAACAGCTTGCCACAGGTGGGGGGGTTTGCCATCCATCCCCCCTCACCAGAGTGGAGGAGCTGCTCCTGAGCCAGGTGGCTCCTGGACAACAACAACCACAGCAAGTAACATGTATCATCATGGAGGCCGGAGCCACCCAGCAAGTTGACATGGAGTGTACAGGTAACATGGCATAGCTGTAGACTACTGTTACCTCTATTGGTAGAGCATGTTTATGTGAGATGTGTACTGTGTAGTTAGATGATGTGGTGCCTAGTGTTGTGCAATACTAATAATTAGGAATATAATCTGTAGGCCTGTGACTGTCAACCATTGTACTACTGTAAGATTGCAAACACACAGTAGCAATGCCACAGTTGTTGCCACTGACAAAGTGTCTCATATCCTTGTAGGTCCCTCTGGTGTGACAGCAAGGCAGCAGACCCATGCTGGCGAGTGTGTTCTACCTTTAATATTGCTAATTAAATGTGCATGTCATAGTTGAGGTGTAGGCCATGTACATGTAACACACGTAAGAATAATGCATGCTATGCATGTTTGCTGTGAGACTATGCACATCCTAGTAATGTGGGTAGCTGCCTAAAACACATACAATACACAGAGCATCCCACACAACTGTGGCAACACTGTAGTGGACATTGGATAGGCAGAGTCGATACACATGCACACAACTTTGTCATACGCGGTACACGTTAACATGCTACAAATGGCGTATTCAGACACCCGCTATAAGGTCACACTGCAGTATCCCAAACTTCATCCACACAGCACACATAATATACCTGAGGGGTAGATGCCTCACATGTGGCTGTGTGACACTCTTCAACACATAACACATTCATGTTAGGCAATGCCCCTTATTGGGCACCTTACAAACCCATGTAACAACTGGCCATGAAATGGTGAATGTAGACATGGTACTGCAGTTCAGGTACAGCATGCTATGTGCCGGTCTGGCACACATTAGTAGCCTTGAGTGTCCACATGATGCTGCATGATGATGGCTCATGGTACTACACCCCATCCAGTTACAGTGGCCACAGTACTACACATATCATGAATTGCTATGCACCTCAATGTTGTGTGTGTGCAGACATATGCACCTATACACAATATGCATAGCAATCACCATTTGTACAAAGTGACATGCATATGTCTTGTAATGCTATAGAGTGTATAGGTCATATGACAAACATTATATATGTGTGATGTTTCATGTTGCAGTTGTTTGGTAGCATGGCATGTCATGGCTGGCACTGGCATGTCCGCAATATGTCCTACACTCACCATAACCACTGTACAATGGCTATGTTGAGGAATGGTATTCCATCAGGTATACATGCACCACTCATCCTGTGTGTATACATAGCATGCATGTGCTAAACCTGTGTCCACAATTACCTGCTAAAGATACAGATGCTCTAATCAGAAATTGATATCTATGTGACACACTGATACACATCCAGCCATGGTATGTATACCTGTGACTGATGGTGCACAGGACATTGCAGGGCTATTAATACCTGCACAGCAATGTTGTGTCCATGTACACATTGCATTCCAGGGTGAGGACATTCACTGAACAAAACACACATGCATCAAAGCCATGTATACTGTTATTAGCAAGGGCTGTCTACACTCACACTGCATGCTGCTGAGCAACACACGTCCTGCATGCTGTCACATTTGATATAAATGTTTGGCTTGTGATACTGTACCCCACCATCACACCCTATTGAGTATGTTCGGGATTGCTGGTGGTGTGTGTGTGTGTGTGTGTGTGTGTGTGTGTGTGTGTGTCTGTCTGTTTTAGTGAGGAGTGTATTTGTGTGCATGTGTGCATGTGTTCATGTGTGCATGTGTCCATGCTTCCATGTATTCATGTGTGCATGTGTTCATGTGTGCATGTGTTCATGTGTGCATGTGTGCATGTGTTCATGTGTACATGTTCATGTGTTCATGTGTTCATGTGTTCATGTGTGCATGTGTTCATGTGTGCATGCGTTCATGTGTCAATGTGTTCATGTGTTCATGTGTGCATGTGTGCATGTGTCCATGTGTCCATGTGTCCATGTGTCCATGTGTCCATGTGTGCATGTGTGCATGTGTCCATGTGTGCCGACATCATGTACAGGTCGTAAAGTGTGTTTCCTGTCTTCCTCTCACAGGTGCTGATTTTGGGCTGGTTCAATGCAGCAGGGAAACTGATGTCACTGAGCATAATAGTGATAATGATGATAGGTGTGTTGCAGCACAGGCATGTTTGCTGGGGTCTGTCGTTGGGCCACCAATCGACAGTACACAAGTGCCCATCCATGCACACAGTCATACTGCCAATACATCTATCACCAATGCCCTTAGCAGAGGGACAACGTACAGTTGACATTGGCCAGGACAGTGTGGTATCCATGGCACATGCATCCCAACACAGCAGCCATTCCCAGATGTCTGGAAGGGTACCACATAGGCAGATGTCCAGGGGTTTTCATTGGAGCACTGCTGCTCATCATGCCACTGGCAGATGTGCCACAGGTCTTACAACCTCATGCATGTTCCAGGCTGTCATGGAGGCACTGGCATGTATGGAACTGTACACCAGACAGGGACTAAGGGCACAGAGGGCACATAACACCGCCGTAATAGACAGTATCTGTGACCTAGCTGGTGCCATCCGTAATTACACTGAGGTCACCAATAGACGATGGGGAGAGACATTAGATGTCCTCTGCAAAGTCATGTCCATGTGTCAGGACAGTGCAGGATGGTTGAGTCTTTGACATGCATGTATGCCAACAACATCAGCAGCTGGCAGTCGCCACGGACGTCCCTCAAGCCACAGCCACTCCTGTAGTGCTAGCACTAGCCCCAGCAATATTGGGGGTGGGCTGTCCATAGAATGTCCTAGAAGACCACATGAACATGGCTCTGGACAGTCCCAGCAGGGACCTGGGTCCAGTGTACATCCATCTACCTCTGGGGATAGTACCCAGTCTGGCTTAGTACCTGATAATGTCAGTAGCACCCCTGCCAGGCACAGGTACTGTATCCATGGCCAAAGATGGTCATCTGTAAAGCCTCACAGGTACAGTCTGTGGCTGTCCCACAAATACTCGTATATGGCAGCCACATGGTGGAACTGTGTGCATGCAGACACACACACATAATCCAGACACCTAGGGCTAACACATACCCACACACATTACATCAACATTGGCCAATACCAGTATTCTTGCCCCTCACACACACACACACACACACACACACACACACACACACACACACACACACACACACACACACACACACACAGACACACACACACACACGTTGATTGAATGGCTCACTGTAGGCCTCTGGCAAACCAACAACACACCCTGTGCATATGATGAAACCTGTGCCACCTCCTGTCATCTGTAACATCGATGCAGGAACAGGCTACCATGGTGCTGATGCACAGGGTGTCTTTATAGCAGTATAGCAATGTTAGCATGTTGTCAGCAGTAGAGTGTAATGATATGCTTGAAGGTGTAGCTGAGCAGGCATGATGCATTAAAACTATGATTGTCATTGTAGTGTTGTTTACACCAGTGTTAGTTCCAATTGTATATTGTCCGCCCACATGCCACTTGGCTGATGTGTGCAGTATTGGCAGCATGTGTTAGAGAGTGGACAGTATGTGTGGGATGTGTGTAGCACAGATTTGCAGGTGTACAGTTGTGAAAATGGTGGAGGTGCACTGTCTGCATGTACGTGCATAGTGGACACATGGGCAGGGTGACATGCCCTGTATTACACAGTGTTAACACTCCATAGTTTCTATTGGTGGCCAGTATGCATTGTACTACACACATCTTGGAACTTGGGTACACATGTGTGTATGACATGGTTTGACACTGTGCTGTGGGTGATACTGTTACTATCTGTCATTGGTTTGCATTCTGGTAGTATACTTAACCTCAGCAGCCTGACCATAAACAATCGTTAGATGATGTCTTGTCAACTGACACACAGATGTAGGATTCACAGTAACATTTGGATCCATCAGGTACTATACTATGCCAGTAACCAGTGGTATTCACCTGCACCCATTACTGAGACCACTCCTGTTTGGCATATGGCTCTCTTAGGTACAAGCAATCACAGTAGGGATATGTCTGTCCACATGTGCTAATGCATACTGTGGTCTATACTGCATTCTCCAAGTGACACACACATCCTCCACAAGGGTATCATACAGACAGATACCTGTTGTAAAACCCATGCTGTAAAGCTATAGGCAAAACTAAGCATAGTCATCCACCTTTACAGAACATAGAATCCCCACAGTACCACATAGGTAGTAGCCACCAACATAGTGTTACATCATCTCTCCTTTGATAATCACATTCCCTACGCTATTTTGAAATCCCTCGTTGGATCACATAAGCAATAAGGGGTCTGCATGCATGTCCACAAAGGTTGTTGTACATCTATAATGAATAGTCATCATTGACAGACTCTGCTGCGTATGAACAGGTCTGACATATACCTCTGCCATAAACCCTCACTCACACAATTCAATAGAAACCATAATGAGTATGTGTGACACGGATGATCTAGGCCAGGCATCACTGCAGTGGCTGGCCTTTTCACAAGCATACATATGTGACCTAAGGTCTGGGAAGCAGCAACACAGTTTGGCAAAGATGACAGCTGTGTTCTTGGATAAAGCAGGGTTCCCACACATGCAATAATTGAGGTAACATGTACGTATATGTATTTGCCTCACAGCTACCTCACATGTGCAATGCTTACTGATATGTCATACGGTAGTAAAAGCAAAACACCTAACACTGTTGCACACATAGTGCACACACACTCACCAAGTGCAGGATTCAAACCCCTACTTAACTACTTCATGATATTAGAGAAATATCCATCAACACGTCATGCTATACACATTACTGGGAAGTCTTTTTTCTGCAGGTATATTTGTATGATGGTGTCATCATCAGACTTGACAATGATTAGTATACCACTTTTAAGGTGTGTTACGACTCTCCAAAAAGGTTGCTCCTTCCCAAGGAGACCACACACAAACACAGTTGTCAAGTGCAGGATTCAAACCCCTACTTAATTACTTCATGATAATGGAGGAGTATGCATTAACATGACAAGTCATACACATTACGGAAGTTATCTTTTCCACAGGTATATTTGTAGGATGGCGACATCATCAGACTTGACAAAGTGTAGTTTACCACTTTTAAGGTGTTTCACTACTCTCCTAAAAGGTTGCGCCTTCTCAAGGAGACCACACACAAACACAGCTGTCAAGTGCAGGATTCCAACCCCTACTTAAGTACTTCATGATATCAGAGAAGTACACATTAACATGACGCACTATACACATTACTGGAAGCTCTATTTTCCACAGGTATATTTGTAGGATGGTGACACCATCAGACTTGACAAAGTTTAGTTTACTACTTTTAAGGTGTTTTACTACTCTCCTAAAAGGCTTCTTCTTCCCAAGATGACCACACACAAACACACAGTTGGCAAGTGGAGGATTCAAACCTCTACCGAATTACTTCATGATACTAGAGAAGTAAGCATTAACACGACGCGCTATACACATTACTGGGAATTCTTTTTTTCCACAGGTATATTTGTAGGATGGTGACATCATCAGACTTGACAAAGATTAGTTTATCACTTTTAAGGTGTTTTACTACTTTCCAAAATGTTTGCACCTTCCCATGGAGACCACACAAAAACACTTGTCAAGTGCAGGATTCAAACTACTACTTAATGACTTTGTCATACTATAGAAGTACGCATTTACATGCCGCACTATACACATTACTGCAACTTATCCTTTCCACAGGTATATTTGTAGGATGGTGACATCATCAGACTATACAAAGTGGGTTACATTAGGTGACATTAGGTGGGCTACATTGAAGGAATGTCTAAACACTTTGGCCATGTGATCATCAAAGGGGAGTTTACTATCTACTTGTGTCCCCAGGGCCATAATGACTTTCTCCGTGCATACTGGATTACCACCGATGTGGTAATTTGTGTGCACTTTGTTGTACCTACAGGGGATGACTATGCATTCTTTAGCATTCAGCTTGAGGGCATTGTTTTGACACCAGGTATCTGTCTCTGTAAGACACTTCTGGAGGATGTCTGTGTCAGTCATACAGTCGATTATGGACCACAGTTACCATTCATCTGCAAACCTGTTCAGCCATACACCTCCCATGTTTGCCTGTACTTCTAAGCAGTATCTACTGAACAGGTGGGGTCCCAGGGCCAAGACCTGTGGGAAGCCATTTGTGACTGGCTTAGAGTTGGACATGGCACCCACAACTCTGAACATGTGTGTTTGATCTGTGATCCACTTGGCCACCCATCCTGTGACATAGCTGTTAATGTTCAAGCTGGTACGTTTGTCCATAATGACAGAGTGGGGAATGGTGTTGAAAGTCCTTCATGAGGTCCAGGTGGGCTGTGTGAACTACTTTCACTTCCATCTCTGTCCTTGGTAACTTTTTGAAATAAGTCAACTAGGTTTAGGAGCCAGGATCTGACTTTAACAAGGTGAAGTTGTTGAGAGTCCAGTGTCTGGAGGTCTCCAATGTCTCAGTTTATGGGTTCCATGACAATTTGCTCAATAGCTCTGTAGACCAGGCTGAGTAGACATATTGAGCAATGGTTTCCAGGTTCTGTTGTGGCACCCCCTTTGTGGAGCTGGATGACTGTTTGTGTAATCCATTCTTTGGGTACATAGCCTGTGGTATGCCTGTGTCTGGACAGTGAATGTAGGTGAGTGTGTAATTCCTTATGGGCCTAGTATAAGATGCAGCCTGGGACACCATCCAGTCACATTGATGCTGTGTTCTTAGCTTTGGTGAGGGCTGTCTTTACCTGCATGTCCATGGCATCTGGGGCTCTGCATCCTTCTGTGATGGACACAGGCCCTTTTGGGGGTGATGGTGGGGAGTTTACACTGAACTTGTCCCCATGGATGTGGGCAATGAAAGTTGGTTTGGTGTATTTCTTTCCTTTTTTCAGTAGCTGACAGCATATTTGGAAGTTGACACCTACATGTCTGGTATAGCTACCGAAGGCTTTGTGATTGTTATTCTTACATTCCTTGGCTATTTGTCTTTAGAACCTTTCCTTGGATTATTTTTTGCGCAATCATTGTTTCTTCCTGATAATGATCAGTGATGCCTTTCCTTTAGTGAAGTTGGCTCTATCATGTGTGCATTTCCTCCTTCTGTTGTCTAGCTTCTTTATGGGCAACAACCACCTGATTGTTGTCCTATTTTTGGAGGAGTGCATCTTGGTTTTATTTGTGATGTCTCATTCCATGCATCCCTGTAAATGCTCATAGGATGCACTTGTAAATGATTCTGCAGATTGTATACCATTATCCTATATCAAGAGGTCTTTGGAACATTCCACTTTGGTCTTGGGAAGTGTGCAGTTTGCTTTTACAAATGTCTTCACAGTGGTTTAATTGACTGGGTGGGGGGGTGGGATGCGGATGTCCAGTGTGATTACTTCATGATCTGATATTACCAGCGAGGGGTTTATCTCTGTAGTGGAACACTGGTACCCCATGTTGGTGATGATCATGTCCAGTATGTTGTCACCTCTAGTGGGCATGGTGACCAGCTGTTCCACGGTGTTAGGGTTTTTAAACTCTAGGAAACATTGGGCAAAGGACGTTGTACATGAGTAATTCCACCACTCACTGTTTGGGTAGTTGTAATCTCCTCATATAATGGTGTTTGATAGGACCTTTATATTTTCTACTGTTCTCCGGAATACTGAGTGAGGTTCCTGAGACAAGGTACGTGATCTGTAGCAGGCTACAATCTGATGGGCAGCTTTTTCCAATGTTAGTTGCACTTGCATGGTCTCATGTTGTGCCACTAACCTGAAGTTGTGGGTATCCATAAGGTAAATGAGTACACCCCTTCCTTTTGTATTTCACTCGTGGTTTTGGGTCCGAAGGTTGGAGGGATTGTGAGTGTTTTATGTGGAGCATATCCAACAGCTCTGTGTTTGACAGAGCTTTGTATGTTAGGCAGTGAACACCTCTGAGTAGGTGATATGCAAGGGAGTATGGATGGAGCATTTTGAGATGGTCTGTGTATGGCATGTATTTCAGGCCACTAATGCTCTTTGTGAGGTATTGCTGCTGGCTTTCCAGTTGTTGTAGTTGTCTTGTGAGGTACATAGTAACAGTGGCGTTGTACTCTATTATAGTTTTAGTGAGTGATGAGTAGAGGGGAACATTGTCCTCTTCTATTCTGCATGAGACACATTTTGTGATGAGGTGTGCCACATAGGAGGGTTTCCTGACTACTGTGGGAATGTGATTATCACAGTTGTATCCACTGTCCACCTGTGACCCAAGGTCTCTTGTCACACTTTCAGTGCTAAGTATACTACCACCTATGTTGTAGTTCTTGGCTACATAGTTTTTAACAAAGGGGATGGCAATGCACCTTTTGGCATTGAGCTAGAGCCCATGGCTTTGACAACAGCCATCTGTCTCAGTGAGGCCCTTTTTGTAGGATGTCCACATCTTTAGTGTTTATAATTATGGCTCCTAGTTTGCAGTCCTCTGGAATCTTCAGCAGCCACAGACCTGCCATGTTAATGTTTACTTCAGGGAAGTAGATACTACACAGCCTGGGAAGTTATCTGGTCCCATGGCTGCTGTGATACTGGCTTTGGAGAGTGTTTTTTACCTGTGCAGCAGTGATGACAGCAACTTTGCAGTCTTCCATTATCGATGTGCTCTTTCATGAGTGAAAGGGGGTAAAGTTAACACTAATCCTATCTGCCAGGATGTTGGCAATATCAGTTGGCTCTGTACATTTAGTGCCATTGAGCTGTAACTCAGAACAGATCTGAGTGTAACCATGACATGGACCTGTCTGTTGGTCAGAGATCTCCTGATTAGACAGTATGCAACAGAGTACCGATTGAGTTACATTCAGTCTTGTTGCATTGGGCAACTATTTGAGGCCAGTAATCCTCTTGTTAAGGTACCTCATTGGTCTTTCTAGCTGCTGAACGTGCCTACTCAGATTCATCGCAAGTGTGTTGTGGTACTCTCTGACAGGTCTGATGACTGCTGAGTAGTGGGAACCTCCTTTGACCTATATGCACAGACATTGGCAGTTTGTGTGAACACATTGCATGATTTTCCGACCACTTTGTGAATGTGTTTCTGGAAGTAGAGATGACTATCCAAATTTGTCCATAGATCCCTTATTATCACATCCGTATTTAGCCTAAGTGTGTGAGCATACCCGGTATGACCTTTCAGTATGTTGCTGCCTGACATTTGCTTTGTTTCCTTTAGTGTGTGAGCATGCCCAGTATGACCTTTCAGTGTGATGCTGAATGAAATCCACTATATTTGTTGGAGTGTGTGAGCACGCCCGGTATAGACATTTATACTATATGTGTATGGAAAATTAAGTTGTATTTTTACAGCAGGGCTCACCTTTGTGTCATAGATCAACAGGGATCATGCTGTGCCTGCAGGGCTTCCATGCGACACTTTGCATAGACTTATCAACTTTTCTACATACAGGTGGGACAGCTATTCTTTGTACATTTCTACCCGGGGGCACACCTGATTGTTACTGTGGGTGTACATAGGATGTGGGTTTCACCTGATACTTATACACATTTGCTATGCCTGCACTGCTATGTACAGGACACCATTTCAGTCTGTACTGTTGCCTATCGTACTGGCTTGAGGCATACTACTGTACTACAGATCATAGCATCCAATGTCATGTATATTAGATTGCAACTTCATAGCCTACACAACCCACATCACACCGCCTGGCCTGATGTTCTCTGTCTGCATAGGCGTGTAGGGGACGTTACCCATTTGCCTCTTTAGGGGCATGATACAGCATTTCTTTGTGTTTGCATTAGTGTACAATTGTCCTGCTGTGTCTGTGCCACTGAAATGCTATCATGGCTTAGTGGTTCAGTACTGTGACTATAGTGCATAGTGTCCTGGGTTTGAGCCCTATCACTGCTTTTTATTTTCATGCTTGGCAGACCAGACTGCTTAAGGAAAAGTAAAGCAGATATGAGCATGTTTAACTGACTTTGCTCAACTTTGCCCAACCTTGCCCAACATTGCTCAACATTGGCCAACGTTGTGCTAGTTAGCACAAGCAATTTTGTTTACATATACTAGATATTGGTAAAAGCTGCTTAGCACTGCTTTATATTGCTTATAACATGGCAATCATGCCTCAGGTGGTGCTGCAGGGCTGCCTATGTCGGATGCACATACTACACTCCCTTTACATGTTTGGAAATAGGTAGTGTCAAATTAAGCATCCCTTTTATTTTATGTGCGAGTCAGAGGGAGGTATCATTTCCAGGGTTCCTACTGAGCCAGTGTATGTGTTATGTGTTGCCTCTTTGCCAAGGCCAAAGCATACTGGGCATGCCTCCTTCTGCCTACTGGAGCAGGCTCAGGTTGTTCCTCCTCCAAGTCACACTGTGCCTGTGCAGGCCTTGGCAATGGTGGGGGGCTGTTTGGCCCTGCCCCATGCTGTTCCTGCTGCAGCTGTTTTCACAGGATCATATTGTGTAGCATGGCACATACCATGACAATTGGGGTACATGTAGTTGGTGAGTAATGCAAGGCTCCACCAGATGTGTCCAGGCACCGGAACCGTGACTTGAGCATCCCAAACACACGCTCAATTACATTTCGTGTTTGTGCGTGTGCCTTATTATGGAGTTCTTGTTCAGATGTGTTTGCATTTCTGATGGGTGTCATCAGCCATGGCTCCAGTGTGTATCCAGGATCCCCCACTAGGTGACCATCAAGGATATCCCCATTGGCAAATGTGTGGTGCAGCTGTGACAGATGCCATATATGGGAATCGTGGTAGCTTCCAGGGCAGCCAGCACACAGATTCAGTATTATGCCCTGGGCATCACACACGACCTGGCAGTTCATGGAGTGGAAGCCCTTGCGGTTGATGTAGGCCCTAGCTCGCTCACCAGCTGGTGCTTTGATGTGTATGTGCATGCAGTCAATTGAACCACTACCTCAGGGTATTTCGCTATTTGATGGAAGAGACGCATATTGCTGGCCAATACCTCACGGGAATTGGGGAAATATACATGATCACCAACATGTGCTGACATGGCATTCAGGAACTGGTGCAGTACCCTGGATGCTGATGCCTGTGAAATCCCCATCATATCAACAGTTGGTCTCTGGAAGGTACTTGTTGCTAGCATTCTTAGGCCAACACATACCTTGGTTTCAACTGGGATGGGTTCCCCTCTGTTGGTTCTGTGTATGAGGCATGGCCTGCACAGCTCAACAATTTGCTGCAGGAGCTCTCTGTCCACTCTATAGTGCTCCACTATCTCCAGCTCATGTAGCCCCTGGTAGGTTACCCTGGGTCTGTACACTCTTCTCCATCTCCTCACTGTGGGTTGCTCAGCAGCATTTACAATGGCACCACCCTCAGCATCTTGTACATGTCGCCTTATAATAGCAATGGCAGCCCCTAACATTTTTTTGTCTCAGTTAAGCTTTTTAAGTTTTCACTTCTTTTTGTAGACTGCAGTGTTGCAGTGTTTCTGAGAAACACATGGGGAAATGTTGTGTGTAGAGTTTTAAGTGCTGGGCTAGGCTGGGCTAGTGTACTGCCTATGTAATCACCTGATTCTGATTGATTTCACCTGGCAGCTCTGCTAGTTCTCCTTGCTTAACTTCGTACTACTTCTTTTCTTTCCTTTTCCCATTTCTGTTTCCACAGGGGGCAACGCCGCACAAACAAGCGCAAACATGCACGCGAGCACACGCATGCACACAGGCTTACACAAGCTTACACAGGCTTAGGCGGGTGCACATTCATGCATACAGGCTTAGACGGCCTTACACAGGCTTACACGGGTGCACACACACACATACACACACAGGCTTAGATGGGTTTACAGGCGTGCACACTTGCGTACACAGTGTAAGCAGCTTTGCAAGAAACTTTAGTGATAGCCACGACGTACACCTTCGGTTTCTGGGTTTTAGTTTACACAACTGTAGACACACCTCTTCCAGTCCTTATTAACTCACAGAAAACACATGCCACTCTGCTCCAATAAGCTTACAGTCTTTTTGATACATACCCCCTCATGATGTCACCTATCTTCTACTCTGTTACTCACCTAATCCTACTCTTACACTCTAGGGACATGGTTCACATGGCAGGGAAAATTGGGATTCACTATCCTTATACTCATTTGCATAGGATATCCTACTAATGTTTGGTTACATCTCTCAGACTGAGCTTTCCTCCTTAGCAACCACTATTCAGTAGCCATGTTGTCTTCAACCTGCCATTCACCTGCATGGCAGATGAATATTTTGAATAAAATCCCTATTTGTGGCTTTTATTTTTTGTTTTTCTGGTTTTTAGAGTGCCGCACATTTACGCGGCGCTGTGCTACTCTTAAACATCGGAGATCGAGGAAAACAATTTTTTTTATTATTTTGCAATGGATAAAAATGCCAATGGCCGTATATTTGGCCATTGACATGCTTCCTCAACTGGATGCATCATTTATTTGGAGCTGTCATAGCTCTGTTTTGCTATTTGCAGAACGGTACTCAGTTGCTAACCGAGTACATTTCTGCAAACAACACTACTCTTACTCGGACAGGTTAATGTTTCCTGGATCGCAAATTTACCTCATTTGCATAGCTTTCATCAGCAAATGAGGTCATTTGCATAAACTAACACTGTCCGTGCAAGAGTCATTTTAGGAGCTCTCTTGCACACCCCTGCCGGCTGTTCCTGGATCACTCAACAGACATGTTGGCTGGCTGGAGTCTTACTCTACTCTTAGACTCTGTGCAAGCCTTCGTGAATCCGGCCCAATGTGTCTGAGTACCATTCTGGCAGTTCTAATGACTTCCAGATCTGACAAACATGCAAACTCTATCAGCATTTTATGTGGGGTAATTTCCCTTGGTTTCATCTAATTGATAGATGCACACATTGGAAGATACATAGGCCAGGATAAATGATTCCCATTTAAGCAATCAGCCACCCACTTATAATGGCATCCACTGTTGTGTGTTACAGATGATGCTGGATATGGCTTGCAAGTATGGATGATGATAATCATCTGAAAACCTCCAGACCATAGTTGAAATGGACAATAACACTGCACATTTGCAGACATAGAACACTCAAATGTGTCTACATATGTTTACAGGGATGCTTCTTTTGCTTACATACATCTAGTGCAGCACTACAGTGTGCACCAGAGACCTGCAGTCAGTTACTCATGTTGTGTGCCATGTCACACAACATGGTAGTATGCAAGCAGATCTACCTGGGAACATTATACTACTGCTTAATAGACTTGTTGTAGCAATGGAAGATGAGAAGTTGGGTGCAGAGTCATCTGAGTAACTGGCTGCAAATGTACCCTATGCAATATAGAGGTTTGTACAGAATCCTACGGAAAACCAGTGGAAGGATGACATCCTTCACTCCAAAAATGGCCACATCCAGGTGTCACACTCCATCAGTGAACAGGACATAGAAATGGTATGGAACTGTAGGAAATGGAGCTGACTGCCTGGACATGCATCCAGGGCACAGATTCTGATGAGGATCATTGGCTACAGCCTTGAGAAAGGCCATGACCATGTGCAGGGTTTGCAATGGCTGCCATGACCAATGGTAGCAGTGTGCCATCTTTGTAAGCCAGGCTTGTAAACATCCACATCATATCTAGACCATACCATGTACATAGTTGGTATGGTCTCCAGATGTACAACAGAGAGCAGTTGCCACCCACCCCATGGCTGCACTATTGGATGCCATGTGGTCTGCCAATGATCTAAGCATGTTTATTTGCTTCAAGTCTCTTTATTCCAGGTCACTCAGCATGCACTGGAATCATCTCACAATCCACTCAGCTCTTGCATCCCCTCACATAGCCTTTACAGCAAGCTCACCATCTCTACCATGACGTGCATGCAATTCAACATTGCCTAGATCACTGACATGTAAATGACTGATGCAGACTGGGATACCAAAGTTTAAGAAAGAATTGTAACTGTGCAGTGATGAGCAACAACCTGCCTCTCCCCTATGGTGGATGGAAGGGAAGACAGTTGATTTACCAAATGGATGTTTACTGAATGCCATTCAATGAGACACTAATCACCAAAAACAACACTTGGGGATCATTCAGATTATACCTTTCCTCAGTGTTTTGTGCCTATGATGTCAGTATATATAAGTTGAGGGGTTGTAGGCAGTCTCCCTCCACATTAGGGGAGAAGACCTTCTTACATCTCTGTAAAAAAAAAAATACTTGTTTTCTGTTCACTGAACGTCATGTTCGGTTATTAGCTATCAACTAACTGGCTTTTGATGAAAGTGGATTTAGTAGATCTACATTATTATGTTGCACACATACTGGAAGCAGTACAGCTGACAGATGCCATCTCTTGTGGTGATTTCTGTTTTATATGGGTGGGGCTCACAATGGCAGGGCAACTAGTGCTAAACAGAGGTGTTGCTGGAAGTCTGCACTGCTTCTCTGCCATTTTCTTATAAATGGTGGAATTTCCACATGCTCATTGCTAACAGTGCCATTGTATCATCTGCTACCCATGGATGACCGCTTGACATCACACATCTACCATCTTTTCATGCTAGATGCTCCACCTGGGAAATTTGTGAAAGCCTAAATATAATACACCTGCAGCAGTATAGGAGCATATGTCACACAAACCCAACCCAAGGCACACATACTGGGAAACTGTCAGCAAACATCAGAAAAAAAAAAACACTGAAAACAAAAACATCAGTCTCAAAGACAGAAACTAAAAGAAAGCCCAACATATATTTTATGCATTGGGAAAATCTCCACAAACCAACAACTTATATATACTAACTCCACGATCACATGACAATGGGAAAAGGGAAATTCCAAGTCCTTGCTGTACACTAATCTCATATACACAGATACACACACACACACACACACACACACACACACACACACACACACACACACACACACACACACACACACACACACACACACACACACACACACACACACACACATGCTGACAAAGCCAGCAACAGTAATTCACATAGCATTCAATATTCTGAATATTCAACATTAGTGCCTGCAACCCATATACTGGTATATGGCAGATCGGTGCAGAAGCATTACTAAGTCTGGGCGAGGGGGACAGTTGGCGTAAGCACAAGGTTTAAGCAACTAGCAGATGCTGACCAGTGGTAGCACAGCAGTAGCATTCTGAAATGAATGTTGATGCTGTATTTATATTCATGGCTGTTGCACTAAAGCACTTCAATTGTGGTATGCAGCTGCAGCAAGCTGCTTGATACACTTACTACAGTTTTCAGAGCTTTTGTTTTTGGTCCTTATTGTATAGTTGAAGGGAGTACTAGATCACAAAACTTCATAGGGTGCCAGATAACTTAGCCATGTTTCTTGTTCTGTGAATAGCTTATGAGCACACATACATTATAGAACAGGTTGCAATAGTTGCAGAGGACATGTTATGCTGAATATTTCTTCTCAGACATGGGTTAATGTTCAACATGGAAATGTACCTGCTTTTATCAATCTGGTATATTCCATACAGACACCCAGGCAGTTGTGATCAGCCCAACTGTCATACCCAAATCACTGCCAGTGTTATGTTACAAGTAACTGATCCTACCATGTTAGCTTTTTTCTGTGTTGGTTGCCTACCTCTTGTGTGTCTCTTGCCCCTGGTTATATCTTGTGAGTTGGTGTTGGCATGAATTATCATATCAATGAGCCATCAATACACCTGTTTGAGTGCCATTTAATGGCTTCCAACAGCACTGATTTCTATCACCACTCCCTGTAACATCTGGTCTTGAAAAGCCTTGTATGTTTTACCATTGTCCAAGATGCACAACATGTATGCATAGTCTCTTCACTAAAACCTTCTCATTGTTAAAGTTCTTCAGAAATTACTACTCTGTTGGATCTGCTGATTACATTTGCCAGCCAATGTTTATGTGCATGACTACTCTTTTCTGTCCTCTGTGTCTCAGCACTTCCCTCTCTCTCTCCAATTTGTGGCCGCATACATGCCAGCTGTCATACCGTGGTTACATACATCCTGTCTTATGCCAGTAGCAGCAATGGGCATGTTATCATGCCCCACATTCCTGTAGCACTGTGCTGGTGGTGGATACTGCTCTGCACATTCTGTGCCTCACTCTACCTCTATATGCATACCCATGCCATGATGTATGTACATAAAACACTGGTTACCCAGTAGTATGTGTTGCACTTTGTGCTTATATTCCACAGTGGGATACACAATGGGACAATTAACTGTTACGTCCTTGTGCTGTGTTCTCTGTCATGTTCATTACCAAGGTAGCCATTGACCAGTCAAACCCATGTGTTACATTACCCCACCTGAACCTACTGTTTCCTCTCTGAACATGATTCATGTTGCTGCTACCCACTCCAAGTACGCACTACAGAGGAGAGGTACACTGGCAGGTGTCTTGACTTTTTTCACAATGTCTATACCTGACATCTATCTCATCTTCCCTGAATTCCTGTCATGATAACCTTATCTTAATGCAGTTTTCCACTATATGCTGGCTGCACTTTTAGTCATATTAAAATGAGCCATCTAGTATAGTCATTATTAATATCTTTATCTGTGAATCATTGCAAAAATACACTGGGCTATCACACCTGTGCAGCACCGACATGCTCACCCCTGCCCATTGTTAGGGATAATGGGACACATGCACTCTATTCTTATGTACAGAGCCTATGATAGCACACATCACCATAACTCTGCACTTGTAATACATTCTTTAGCACAATATTGCTGCCCAGTGCTTTGCATCCTGTAATTCCAAAAATGCAGCCATGAGCATAAGGTTACCAGTGTGCTACTCATAAAGAGAAGTAGAATAGGCGTGACTTCTTTAGACACTGATTTAATCGAAATCCTTTGCTGAGCATCCAGAAGATAGATATTTCTGTATCTGTTGCACAGGGACCAATATGGGTACCTGAAGGGTCACTATGATTGCATGTTATATAAACAGGATATCTCTTATCAGATTGCCAGGGTAGTTGTGGTGCAATTGGCATCACCTGTTCTTGCAAGTAGTGCAGGCATCAGTACAGTGATCTATAGTGATACCACTCTGACCAACTTTATCACTGGGTGGTAGAGTCTGGGGAGAATGTGCTTACCTTTTACAACAAAAATTGTATGTTACTGTTTTTTTTTTTTTTGATAGTGTCATAGGTTCATAGGTTGTTACTAGGCTATTGGCCCTATGGCCTATACAAGCCTAGCCATAACAATTCCCTGGCTATTTCTTCCCACAATATTTACTTCCTTGGACCCTGTCTAGCAGAGTGACTGACGTGATCCCCGGGGTATATTTTCTATCTCTCATTCAGTCGACAAGGTTCCTTTGGAAGAGAGCCAAGGAGGCACTCTTCTTGACATGTATGGGCAGTCTACTCCAGAGTTTGGGGAGTCTTGGGTCAGGAACCTATCCCTCCAGCATGTTTTGTTCATTGTGATGACAAGGTTTAGGTCCCTGGAGCATGTGGCTTTGATGTATTGGGATTTGTTTAAGTGTAGCATGTCCAACAGCTCTGGGTTTGACATGGCCTTGTATGTTAAGCAGACATCACCTCTGAGTAGAAGATATGCGACAGAGTATAGCTGGAGTTTTTTTAGTCAGTCAGCATAGGGTATCTGCTTTAGACCTGTGATTCTTTTAGTGAGGTGTTTCTGTGGCCTTTCCAGTTGTTGCAGATGTCTTATGAGATACATACCAAATGGGGCATTGTACTCTATGATGGGTCTAATGAGGGATGAGTACAGTGGGACAATGACCTCTTTTTTTTCTGGATGAAAAGCCCTTAGTGATGAGATGTGCCACTTAGAAGGATTTCCTGATTCTTGTGGTGATGTGGTTATCAAAGGTGAGACCACTGTCCACCTGTTTTCCTAAGTCTCTTTTCACACTTTCAGTCTTTAGTGTACTGCCACCTATGTGGTAATTCGTGGGTACATGTTTTTTCCCAAAGGGGATAACTATACACTTCTTGGCATTGAGCTTGAGCCCATGGCTCTGGCACCAAGCATCTGAGTCTGTAAGGCCCTTTTGTAGAATATCCACATCATTTGGGGATTCAGTAATGGCTCCCAGTTTGCAGTCATCTGCAAACTTTGTTAGCCAGAGTCTCTTAGTGTTGGTCTGTACTTCAGAGAAGTAGATGCCAAACAAGAGCGCGGTCTCAGGACTGAACCCTGAGGTACTCCACTTGTCACTTGTCTGGAGCTGGATTTGAAGTTGGCTACTTTTACAGTGTGGGTTCTGTCAGTAAGCCAGTTGGCAACCCATCGAGTGATGTAGGGATTTATGCCCAGCTTAGTAATTTTGTCTATGATTTCAGAGTGGGGGATGATGTCGAAGGCCTTGGTGAGTCCCAGATAGGCTGTGTGGACCTTACCCTCATCTTCAGCTCTGGAGACTGATTTGAAGAAGTCAGTCAGGTAAAGGAGACACCATTGGCACTTCACAAACCCAAACTGGGTGGAGTCCAGTGTTTGAAGGTTGCCAATGCCTTTGTTTATAAGTTCCATGATAATACATTCCATGGCCTTGCAGATCAGGCTCATTAGACTGATGGGACGGTAGTTCGCAGGATCCTAGGTGGATCCCCCCTTGTGGAGTGGGATAACTGTAGCTGTGCGCCACTCAGTGGGCATGAAGCCTGTGGTGAGGCTATGATTAAACATGACACTTAGGTGAGGTGCCAGTTAATTTTGTAGTTCATGTAGTACACAGCCCAGGATGTCATCTGGTCCCATGGATGATGTATTCTTAGCTTTGGAGAGTGCGTTTTTTTATCTGTGTGGCTGTGATTACCAGAAGTTGGCAATCTTTTGGTATTGAGATCAGCCCTTTAGGGGGTGAGAGTGAGATGAAGTTGGCACTGAATCGATCTGCCAGGATATTGGCAATGTCCTTGGGATCAGTATATTTAATGCCATTCTGTTGTAGCTCAGAGCAGATCTGAACATTTCCATTTAGATTCTTGACATAGCTATAGAATGCCTTGTTGTTGTCTTCAGAATCTTTGGTAATTTTATTTTCGTAACTAGCTTTGGGGGATTTTATGAGGGATCATAGCTTCTTACTGAGGCTGGTAATGGAGTTTTTTGCATCCTGGGTTTTTCCTCTTTTCTGCTACAGTTTCTTCCTACTGTTGTATAGTTTGTTTATGACAGGGGACCACCAGATTGGCTTCTTTTTTTTTGGAGGAATAGCATCTTGGTTCTATTTGGGATGGCACAATTCATGCATGAGTGGATGTGCTCGTACAGTGCTTTAGTCTAGGATTTGGCAGTCGAACTTTCAGTTCCCGTCTGCAAGGGTGTCATGAAGTTTTCCACTTCTGACTTGAGTGGCATGAAGTTGGCCTTAGAGAAGTTTTTTCGGATGTTTCCTTACTGGGGGGTGGGTGTGGGATGTGGATGTCATAGGTGGTTGGCTTATGGTCATACGTAACCAATGAGGGGCTGACCACTGGTGTGTAGCATCGATTTCCCATGCTGGTAATGACCAGTTCCAGGATATTGGAGCCCCTGGTGGGACTATGGATTAGATGATCCAGGGCATTGGAATTTATAAATTCCAAGAACCATTGGGCAAAAGTGTTGGTACATGAGTAGTTTTGCCAGTTAATGGCAGGGTAGTTGAAATCACCCAAGTATTAGGGTGCTTGGTTGTATCTTAATATTTTCCAGTATGTTTAGAAAGGTGTAGTGAGAATCTTGGGGCATGGTGGGGGATCTGTAGCAAGCTACAATTTGGATTGCAGCCTTACCTAGTGTTAGATGCACCTGCAGAATTTTGGATGCATTGTGTTGTGCAACTAGCCTGGAGGTGTGAATATCCTTGGTTAATATGGACACTCGGTCCTGGTTTGGTGTTCGAAAAGTGTGGTAAAAGTTGTAGCCTGGTATTGCAGGGGTGATCCCTGGAGCCTTGAACCAGGTCTCAGCTACTGCACAGATATCAATGTTCTCCATTTTTAGTAGTACCTCGAGGGAGTGCATTTTAAGGTTTAGACTTCTAGCATTGAGTAGGATTGCCTTCAGATTTTGCATACTGTACCTATTGTGGTGGATTTTGTCCTTTGAGCCTTGCCTAAAAAAGGCACTATAGGGGTGGCAAGAGCCTTAGCCAGTAATCTGAATCCCAGGGGCGACAGGTGCAGACCATCTCTCTAAAGCATTGTGGTTTGTTGATTATGTCGTCCCAGGTAGACAGATGCTGGATCCCCTTTGAATGACACCAGAAGTTTAGCCAATTGTTGAAGTCAATCATTTTGTCCTTATACTGTGCTATCATTCTGGACAAAGGCAGGATACTAGTCAGGGCTAGGGTCATACCTGCCTGTGCCAAATGATCCAAGAGCTCTTCCATGTCTCTTTTTATGTACTCCAGGGAGGTATGTCTCAAGTCATTCACTCCAACATAGACAATGACAAAGTCGTATTTGTACTTGTTGTGGAGTGACTTGAGTGCATGCGTTATCTGGCAGATCCTGGCACCTAACAGGCAGCTGACTGTAATTTTCTCCTTGTTCAGCCTGGTGAGTGGGACATCAGTGTGCCTGACTATAGAGTCACCTATGACTAAAGTGTAAGGTACGTTGTCTTGCCTTGTTGGGTGGCACACTGGTGTTGTGAGCTATGTGATACTTTGGTTGTGATTGGTGTTTGTTTCCTCTTCAGCTTTGGAGGTCCTTGTTGCTTGGGCAGGTTAATGTTAAGGCCCTCCACATATGTGGGGTTTAGTGTTGCTATGTGTGAGTGTTGGTGGTGAGGGTTTTGAAGGGCTATGCATTGCTTGAGGTGTAGTGTGGGTGCTAACCTTCTCTTGATTGTCTAGCACACTCTTGGCTGGAGAGAGCTTTGCTTCCAGTTTGGCTATGTAAGTGCATCTCTCGCAGGTTGTAGTGTTGGGAGGTAGGAGGAGAGGGTTGTCTGTTTACATGAGGCAATTGCTGCATTGCCCCAGTATGCCCAGATTCACCAGGTGGATAGGAGAAATCACCAGTAGCTGACCCTTAGATATGCCTGGTTAGGTCTTTTTTTTTTTTGTAAAGTACAAGAGCTGTTTTCCCTTACCTTGACAAGGTATTTTGCAGTTATAGGCTGTTTAGTGCATAAAATAAATTTCTCCTTATTAACAAGGAGAGTTGAGTGCTTGCATCTGTTTAAAACTTCCTAGTGCTTTCCAGCAGGTTTCTTGGCAAGTGCTAGTCACAGGGACACCAACTAGAAAGAGTCAGGAATCAATGCACTCTGCTCCTACTCTGACAAGGATCAGAATATAAGCACAGATTCCAAGCTGTCACCTATAAAGGTGTTATTAAGCTTTCTGGTGATCAGCAGTCTTCGAGAAATAATGTAACTGTACTCCTTCTCTCACCAGGAGAAAACAGAAGCACTAATCCCAAGATGACTACTGAGAGGCAGAATGTGGGCTCTCCAATAACTGGTGGTCTTGCACTAGATGCTTAAAGGTAAGATGAAAAAAATGGTTTATCCTAAACACTGCAGTGTGCACTAGAGGAATTAGATGTGAAAGTAGGTAACTTAAGTTTTACCAGTCTAAAAAGTTAAGTTTTAGTGGAAAGTCACTATTTTTAAAACAGCACGATAGATTGAAAGAGGGTGGTTACTTTTGTATTCTGGTACTATGGAATATAGTAGGGTGGCCAATACATTTAAATAGTTGAAGGGGAGTGATTTCACAAAATGATAATTTTGTGCTTACTCACACAGGCCAGTAAACGTAGAGAGGAAATGAGATATATGGTGAAATTAACATAAGGGGCAGGCAACTAGAAAGACAGTGGTGTTTAGGAGCACAACAGTAACTGGGTGGGAGGGTGAAAAAAATTATTTCTGCCTGACTCACAAGAGACAGAGCTGTGGTCTCTTTTTAAGTTTCAATTTGCAGTTAAAAGCAGAATACAAGTAAAACAAAAGGTAAAGAAAACAAATTACAGTATTCAAAATAGAAAAAGGCAATAAAGTAATACAAAATACAACAAATAAAAATCAAACTAACCTTTCCCTCACAGCAAAGTGTAGCAGTGTCTATTTGCTTCCTTGTCTTCTTTTGACAGGTTCATTGTATTATGAATTGCTCCTGTTTTTTTATAGTGGTCAAGAAGCAACCTATCTTAGGCGATCTGATAGATTCTTCAGCTGGCAGGGGATTACATATACTGCATCCATGAATGTAGTGTGCAGTAGCACTTCTGCATGTAACACATGTGCACTGATATTTTTTTCTCATCCTTGAACAGGTCCAGCTGTGTGCAGGTTGCAGAGCTATAGAAATGGATTCAGTACTTCTATTCCCATTTCTTTATGAGGTTGTAGTATTTCCTAGGACATTCTAGGTTTCCCCCCTTCCCAGATGAAGTCTATTGTACTTTTGAAGAACTTTAAAGAAGTGACCCAGACTATCAGCCAGGATGTACAGGAACATAAAAGTAGTATAAATAGCACAAACAAAAATTCAACCCTTGTACTATCTGATCAAGTTCCAAGTTTATCATTTTCAAGGAGTCAGAGTTCATACTCTTCATTAACTCCTTACGTCTTAGCAACAGAGTTTTGTGTTGAATTTCCCACCTAGTATCCTAAATATTTTCTACCAGAACCCATATTCTTTTCTTAGCCTTTGTTGTTAGTGCATAGTTTATTACCACTATCCTAGTCTTTGTCAAGTAAACTTTCTTACATGAGAAACTGCCATTTTTCCAGATGTAAAAAAGATTACCACACTGCTCTAGATATAAAAGCATCATTCAAATTTTGTTCACTCATTGCAAAATAAAGCAATAAATTGTTAAAAAATTATGGCATTTTTTATTAAATAATGAAAGTTTATCTTGTTAACCCCCATCTATATTGTATCCTTTCTAAACAGATGTTTTCATCATTGCAGCTAATGGCTACAGTGTATATGTGGTGAACACAATTGGTGACACCCTTAAAGAGTCTCTTGTGTTAGTTTTAAAGGTTGTAATAAATAACTTTTTATCTTCTCCACTGTGCCTGAATACATTGCTGTAGTTGAGTCTATAAAATAATTCAAACAGCCCAAGGTATTCAAAACATCTTTGAAATAATGCCTTTTTACTATGTTCTCTGATATGAAGTTTCTGTTTTTCACTAATCATTAATAAAATGTGCATCTCTAATTAGCTCTAATTAGTATTCCAGTTTTTACTATACTGTCAAAACCAACTCTTCTAACACAAATCACATCAATTATTTTAATTGACTCTTGCATATATTTTGCTAATATTGCTGTTAAGATAAGCATGAACTGTGAATAAATATGGATAGTGGTCTGCAGGAGCTTGACAAACTTGGATGTCTACCCTCCATTGAAAATAATACCTGAAACAACTTCTTTCCACAATAAGATATTACTATCTTGTTAAAACCTTCAGTGATTACTTTCAAGAGTTAGGGGAACACCTTATCTTTAGTTTGCCTCCATACTTCTATTAGCAAGCAGTGACTGGGCAAATGTTTACCTTGTACCTGACCCTTAATTGCTTCCCAATTTCCTATGTGTTCATTAGGGTCAGCAAATCATTCAACTGCTCTGTTGTGACCTTCAGCATCCTCCTATCCTGCAGGTATTCCAGTATCTCCTCATCATCAGCCTTCCATAAAGTCTCAGCAGCAGCAGCACATTGGCTCTTTGATTATTTCCTAAACACCTTTCCAGTCTTTGCTGGATCCCTAACTTGAGATTCTCCTATCACTGATCATATCACAGGACTGGCTCTGTGTGACCTCTGCTGTTATAGTTTTACAGCTAGCACCCTGTGGTATAAAGCAGTTTTAAAAAAATATCCCTGAGACATTCATTAAAAAATCATATTTATCACCCAAATAAATCTTCTACCTCTTGTTTAATCCCTAGCTAAAAAATATTTTTTCTAAGAAGTAAGAAACTCTTGTTGATGCATTTAGCATTTTAATATAGTAGCCTATACATTAATTTAAGTAGCAAGGTTTTATAGATTCAGTCTTTTGTGATGT
Source organism: Protopterus annectens (assembly GCF_019279795.1). Classification (NCBI taxonomy): domain Eukaryota; kingdom Metazoa; phylum Chordata; order Ceratodontiformes; family Protopteridae; genus Protopterus; species Protopterus annectens. The sequence continues at coordinate 230,873,961 of NC_056734.1, read as the reverse complement.
CACAGAAGATAATTTTAGATCCAAGAAAAAAAAAATAATATATAGATAGCTAGATAGATAGCTACATAGATAGATATAGATATATTTATATTTTTTCTGGCTTTTTAAAAGAAGCTTCATCATGATGACTGACCTCAGTTTAAACTGAAAAGATCCTTTCCACATAAAACTTACTTGCGATACATTGTATTTTCGTTTAACTCACACATTCTTCTCCCCGAGATAGCCCCAAATCCTATTACTGCCAACTAATACACTCATATGATCATTGTTTGGGTCGGTCCCCTCCCCTCCCCACTGCCTGCTCTCAAGAATTTAAAATCCTGAGTGGTCTTGTCCATTAGAAAGGGGTTTTCTTTTAACATGTTTTTTGGCATTAAGTGCAAATCACTGGTATAGAACATCAAATGTTGATGAAGCCCATGAAACATTCAGAGAATTACTACTATTCATAAAAAGGTTGATATTAACATCCCATAAGATTTGAGGAAGCAGATTTCTTTGCAAATTCATGAATAGTAATATCCTCCGCATAGTACAGATAATACATGGAAACTGTATAAATCTTTTCAGCTATCAGTCTGCTTGATTTCGGATTCAGCTCGTTCTCACATATGCTATAAAAACAGAGGTTAGGATAGTGATGGTTTCCTACAGGAAAATCAGACAAGAATGAGTTAGTCAGCAATTATGTATCATACTGAGCAGAAATTAATTACTTTGTCTTTGTACACTATAAATGCCCCACATATCTACCCATTCTTTCTAAAGACTGCTGTTACTTAAAATCAAGAAAATGCTAATCCACTAACAGAATTGTTTGCTACTATTTTTAGACACCTTTATTGAATTATCACTTGTGATATAGGCAAAGTTACCTTAATACAAAAGTAATCAAACTGCATTAAATTAACATTAACAAATATTATACTATTGACCTAACACCACCATCTGTTGGTCAGCACCCTCACCTCGCATGCAGCCTTATCCATTATTTACTTCATGTTCTTTCTGTATCTATGCTACATATATGTCTTTTTAAAATAATACATTTTACCATCATAGTAGTGGTTCACTACACAAGAGGTTCTTAAAAATGCCACATATACAGCTAAATATTTTGCCCATCCTTCAGATTTACCTCTTTGCTCTCCAGTTTTACTTGGGACCGGGAATCTTCTGTGATATTCACCCAACCAAAATGCAATAATCTCACTAAACATGAAGGGAAATTAGTAACATGAGTAAAAAAATGGGAATACAGGCTTTTTGAAGTAATAGGCAAAAAGAAGGAAGGTAGGGCAGATATGTCCAGGCTGTACAAAGACTAGGAAAAAGAAGACGTATTGGTAGTCATCATGGATAAAGGCCTTCTAGGATGCACCTTTTTTTTGTAGATTCTGTTTTGGGGAATTACATGTGGTTAATTAGGTCTTTTTTTTCCAGGCTGTCTGATTTTACTATTGAGGAGGGGGACCTGTGCTGTCTCTGCATCTGTCCATTTCACAAGCTTATTCAAGTTCACATTTAAGATTATCTTCAGCACATATAAAGTTTGCTCTAGGGATCCTCAAGGTTCTAATACAAAATAAATAAAAACGGTTCTATTCTTAAAATAGGTAATTTTCCTACTCTTCGTTAATGTCCTCCTTTTTGATCAAACTGAATTATACCAAAAACTCTATGATGACAACCTTTATTTGTTATAAAGTAAGGAAACTGATCCTCAAGAACAAAATTTGCTTTCACCAGGCTTACTTTATTCTAATCACCTACTCATATCCAGCACTGCTAGAATTAAATGATTTCTATTTGGAATATCTATTTTATAAACCTTTGATTCATTAGCCATCATTGTGTCAATTGTCTACTCCTGTTAATATCTTTGATTTGTTTTAATCAGTTTTCCTATTTCAACTACATGTAATTTAATAGTTAAGGAAAGGTCTATCTAGCCTAATCCATCTTACAAACTATGTAGGTTAATGACTGTTGGTACCAGTTTTGATATACATAAGGGTGTCTTTTCTCAGAATCTCATATTATTTCACCACTTAATAACACAATCTAGCTCCCTTCTATTATGAAGCATCAAAATGAGATTTTTTTGGAAATTGCTTTAACAGTGAAGAGCAACTTAAACACATCTATGTCATTTATTGCAATGGCAGAGAACAATGATATATATTTTTTCCAGTGGGACAAACACTCCTGCATCCCTGCATGCAGGGGTGGGCAATTCTCCATTCCTAGAGCTTATATGAGCTGCAGAGTCACACAACACTAGGGAAAGATGAAATTCCCTCAAACAGAGCACCATACTCTCAAGCAATTCTTGTTTCCATTTTAATATGAGTGAGTAAGTGATTTCCAAAACACCGTGGACCGAGGAGACACAGAAGAGCCTGCATCTTACAGAAGAATTCTTTAGACTGTCATAAGACATGTAGATTGACATCTCCAGTCCTAAAAAGAGTCATTGTCTAGGGCTCAGATTCTTTGTCTGATTCATTGTCTAGGGCTCAGATTCTTTGTCTGATTCATCATTATGGAAAAGGTCACTCTTCTTTTCCCTGCTGTAATGCGTAAGCTTTGGATTATGAAATTTGTCAACAGCTGGCTAATAAATTCCCCTCCTTCTCCATAGTATTTTTTAATATACCCATCAAAAAGGGGCAGTATACCACAGACAGCTTTCCTTAGGGTTCAGAGACAATTTATTTTCCAAAGTAAGTGTTTTTTTATGAAGATGGCCAGGCTCAAAGTGGTGGTCAATTCAGAGAGTGACAAGGAGTGCGGACATGGAAACTCAAGAAATTCTACAATTTGCATAGTAAAACACAGAATTATGAACTTAAAAATTATCAAGTCCCAAGCAGTGGGTATGAAACACCCATATACAAACACACAAACTAGCAAAATATCATGCTTAAGTAAGTTGGAAACCAAGACTCAGTGTGGTGTTTCTCATAAATCTGTTTATTGTTCTTAGGGGAGATGAATGCTTAAAGTGAAAACATGTATGGTTGTGCTTATTCATTTATATATCTATTTCCATTCATTTCAAAATGGTAATTTCTTTATTTCAAGACACAGAATCATTGGTTATATTGCTTGGAAAAATAGAGTTTATTGGTTAAGAAACATGGTTGAAGGGCCCTGGTAGGTGGAAGGTGGGAAAAGAGTGGGCGGGGGTTATGCAACGGAAGAAGAATCTTAATTTGAGTAGAATAAAGTACATAATAAAGATACAAAATAAAATACATAAAAGTAATGGTCATAACTTGACACCTGTTGGCTCTAAGGTGTCTATATATGATAGCTTTTTATCATAACGTATTATTGCTTTTTAAGATTACATTATGTTAAAGGTGTACTGGTGGTATTAATTTAATTTGAACTGTTATGTTTATTACTGTATTCAAGGGACATAGAGGTGTAATGGTGGTATTAATTTAAAAAAGCTCAGGTCTCGTGTGTTGGTCATGACTGAGAATTCCTTATGTCAAACAAATACAGGAACCTAGTGCAAACAAAATTAGTTGTGGTTGTTGTGGAATTATTATAGATTGGGAGACTATGGATAAGTTTGATGTGCCTGCTGCCATCATTCTTCCTGTTGTAAGCGAAGAGATAAGATGAGGGATAAAATTTAAAAAAGAAAACTTTAACAAAAGATAATTGAAAGCCCCATCGATCTAGCTGGTCTGCTGGTCGAGGTTGAGGATAAAGACATGAGAGTGTCCTCTTTGTTTTATGAGGAATGCTTGAACCACGCTGTCTACCATAAAAGCCTGGGATTAGTCTGTTCTGAGCATTAGTATACAATAATTTGGTTGGAGACCAGTTTTGATTGATGAAGCATATGTGGGAAGAGCTGTGATTGGGTGGGTTTCTAGGTGAATGGTGGGGTGCAACATTTAGAATTGGAGTCGTGGTATTGGGTAGGCTGATGTCTAGGATGATACGCTAGTGCGTTTGAGGGAGAGGTGGTGATTGTGTCTAGTTACCATCGAATGAAACAAAAACCTGTTTACTCAAAATCTTAAAATAATGAAACCTGGAACATCGAACTTTTCAAGCTGCCACATGTCCAGTCTTCACTTAAAGGAGCACTGCTCCATTTAAATACAGCCTACACTAAATAAGTATCAGTGGTTTTGCAGGGGGGTGAGCCCCCCGTGCCCCCCATGCCCCCTCTAACTTATATATACCAACTCTGAGATCTCACAACAGTGAGAAAAGTGTAAATTCCTGATCCTCACTGTATCCCAATCTCCATTTCAAACCACTGATACTTATTTAATGTAGGCTGTATGTAAACAAAGCAGTGTTACTTAAAGTGAAGATCAGACTTGTGGTAGTTTGAAAAGTGTGATTTTTTTGTTTTTTTATTTTAAGATTTCAAGTAAACAGGTTTTTGCTATTATCATCTCGATGTTATGCAATTTGAGTGTATGGGTCTTCAACGTTATGAAGTAAACCCATCACACCATATAATTTGTCATGGAGGTTCCCTATTTACATGCATCAAAGTACAGGGCAATCATATTATATGTACCCCAGCAGAGTCACAAGGAAACCAGAGAAACTTGATATGGTTTTCTAATAACAGGAAGTGGCTGCTACTGTTTTAGAACATCTGTTAGTTAGCTGCACAAACACGACTGCATGGGGCCTGCAAGTATGCTTCTGTTGGATTCAAATTTTTTTACACTTCCTTTCACAAACCTACCTCAACATACAACTTCACTCCAGTATCAAGCATACAAAAAACAAAACTTTTAACACTGAATTCCTGTTATCATAGGATCGCAGGATCATAGAAGGTTACTAGGCTAATGACTCTGGGGCCCTTACAAGCCTTGCCAAGAGTTTATTCCCAAAAAAAGAAACCTCAGTCCACCTGTCAGTGAGTGACACAGGTGGAACCCCTGGGACAAATTTGTGGTTTCCCATCCACTCATCAAGGTTGCACTTGAAGAGCGTCAGTGATTTACTCTGTTTGACATCTATGGGAAGTCTATTCCAGAGACAGTGCAGCCTCTGGGAGACAAACTTGTCTCTCCATCAGGTTTTCTTGATATCACATATTAGATTCAGGCCTTTCAAGCAGGCAATGCATGATGAGTTAGACTTGCGGATATGGAGCATCTCTTGTAGGGCAGATTCCAAAATTGCCTTGTAGGCAAGACACAGATCACCCCTGAGCAATCTGTACAATACCAAGCAGAGTGATAGTGATTTGAGCTTGTCTACATAAGACAGGTGTTGGAGGCCATGGATTCTCTTTGTGAAGCATTTCTATGGCCTTTCCAGTTGGTGCAGATGTTTGGAGAGCTACATACCAAACAGGGCCTTATACTCAATTATTGGTCTAATGAGGGAGGTGTATAGAGAGATAAATAACCTCCTTTTTTCTTGATACAATCCCTTTACTTATAAGATAAACCAAGTAAAAGGCTTTTCTGACCATTGCTGCTTCATGATGGTTGAATGTGAGATTGTTGTCAACCAGAGTACCCAGGTTTCTCACCACAGGTTTTTTACTTAGGGTGTTGCCGTTGATGTAGTAATCAGTAGTGGCTGTGCTTTGCCAAATGGTATGATGATACTTTTTTTATATTTAACTTGAGGCCATGACTTTGGCATCAGTCAAGACCCTCTTGCAGTATGTTAACAGCATTTGAGGAGTCAATGACAGCACCCAACATTCAGTCATCTGCAAACTTCATCAACCACAGGCCTTTTGTCTTTGCCTGGACCTCTGAGAAGTAGATGCCAAATATAGGGTCCCAGGACAGATCTCTGGGGAATTCCACTAGTTACAGGTCTGATATCAAAGGTGGAGGATCCTGTTTTGACCTTGTGGGTCTTGATGGTGAGCCAGTTGGCTACCCACCTGATGAGATAGGGATTTACACCAAGTTGTGTTAGATTTTCGATGATGCACGAGTTGGGGATTGTGTCAAAGGCCTTGGCCAAGTCAAGGTGAGCTGTATGTACTGACTTTCCCTCATTCAAGGCCTTGGTGACAGTCTCAAAGAAGTCAACCAGTTTCAACAGGCAAGATCTGCCCTTGATAAATCTGAACTGAGTGGGGTCAAGTGTTTGGAGAATGCCTATGTCCTTGTTTATGAGATCCATAATAATATGCTCCATGGCTTTACAGATCAGACTTGTCAAGCTAATGGGGTGATAGTTTCCAGGATCAGTAGTGGCACCACCTTTGTGCAAGCGGATGACAATGGTAGCTCTCCACTCTGCTGGAATGAAGCCTGTACTTAGGCTGTAGCTGAATAGGGTGCTCAATTGAGAAGCTAGTTCTCACTGGAGATGGTGAAGAATACAGCCTGGGATACTATCAGGTCCCATGGAAACTGTGTTCTTTGCCTTGGATAGGGCCTTTAACACTTGTTCTATGGAGATGTGAGGTACAGGTCAAGTATGGAATGTCAAAAGAGCCTTTGGGGGCAAAGAGGGGGGGTTGATTTTTGCACTGAACCTATCTGCTAGCAGGTTTGCTAAGTCAACGTATCAGTGTAATTGATAATGTTAAGTACTAATTCGGAACAAACCTGGGCTTTGCCACGGAGGTTCCTGACATTACTGTAGAAGGCTTTGTGGTTTTCCTTTCTTCTGGGGGCTAGTTTCTATTCATAATTGGCTTTGGAGGTTTTCACTAGTGATCTAATTTGTTTCCTGAGGTTAATGAGATTTTTTCCATTTTGGAATTTGTTACTTTTTACCCTTGGACAACAGTTTCTTCCTTTTGTTGTAAAGCCTGTTGATAGAGGATGTCCACCAGACAGGTTTGTGTTTCCTTTAGGGGCAGGTTTTAGTTTTGTTGGGTATGGCTGAGTCCATGCATTTGTAAAGGTGCTTGTATGCTGTACTGATGTACTGTTCAGCATAGTTGTCTGCATCATCTGAGGGGGTGGTGGTGTGAAGTTGCTGATTCCATCCCTTAGGAGGTTGTAGTTAGTTTTTGATAAGTTTTTTAGCATGATTACAGCTGGTTGGGTGAGTGGGTGGGATAGAAGCTTTGACTGAGTCAGACCAATGATCTGATCTCACCAGGAAAGAACATACTGTGAGAGTGGTGCAGTAGTCACCCATGTTGGTGAGAACCAAGTCCAAAATGTTATCTCACCTTGTGGGGGATGAGACAAGCTGGTCTAGTGTGTTAGAACTGATGAAGTCAAGGAATCGTCGGCGGATTGCATTAGTGCAGGAATAGTTCACCCAGTCTATGGGGTAGTTGAAGCCACCATGGATCAGGGTGTTATGGGTTACCTTGATGGAGTCAAGTAGATCCAGGTAGGAGGAATGGGTGTCCTGAGTCATGGAGGGGGGTCTATAGCTGGCTATAACTTGAATGGGTGTCTTGACAACTTTCAGTTGCACCTGGAGTACTTCCATTGTGTTATGCTGGCAAACTACTCTGGAAGTGTGCCTGTCCTTAATGAAGACAGAGACTTCAACACCCTCTATCTTCCCAATCTTATTTTGGGGTTTGATGTGTGGAATGAGTTATAGCCTGGTAAGGCAGGGGTGCTCTCTGCAAACCTGAAACAAGTTTCAGTGACCGCACAGATGTCAGCATCTTCCAGTGTGAGGAGAGCCTCCAGTGAGTGCATTTTCAAGTTAAGGCTCCTAGCATTAAGCAGCATGACCTTCAATTTGTTTTTGACACAATGCGGGAGGCAAAAGCCTTGGCCAGGATCTGGGATCCCAGGGGTATCAGGTGGAGGGCATCTCTGGAAAAGCATTGAGGCCTGTCAACCATGTAATCCCAGGCAGACAGATACTGGATCCCCTTGGAATGACAGCAGTAACTAAGCCAGTTGTTGAAGTCAATTATTTTTTGCTAGTATTGTGGTATCATTCTTGGTGAAGGTAGGATGCTGCTTATGGCTAGGGTCATACCTTCCTGGGACACATACTCTGAAAGCTCAATCATGTCTCTCATCATATAGTCCAGGGAGGTACACCTTAAGTCATTCACACCAATATAGACAATGACAGTCATACTTGTACTTCTTGGGGAAAGACTTAAGTGTGTGCATGATGTGGTGGATTCTGGCACCAGACAGCTATTACAGCACATTGCTTTCCTCTAAGGTACCCTACAGCATATTCATCAAACAGTACTATATGCATAAGTATGGCCCCGATCCAATAGGAAATGCTGTATACAAGGTATATCAAATGCTGTATACAATAGGAAATGGTAGATACTCTCAGACAGCTTCATAATAGTATACAGGAAGATCTCTGTTGTTGCACTAAAAGTATGGTTGTAATTTATTTGCACATATAGAATACTAAAGGTATTGCACTTTATTGCCATAGTTCACATAAATGTTACACATCCATGGTATTTATGATGAATTATGACAACTCCGCACACCATCAACATGGCTGTACCAATGCATTACAACATAAACAAACATGTACAACTACCACACTTTCAGGAAAACAGTCAATAAGATGTAGAGATATATTGCCAAATAATATCAACTGTTAGGATATATACACATCTTTAAAATCAAAAGGCTTCAGTGGATGGTTGCTCAACAAACCTTCTTCAGACTGTGGTGATTGCTTCAAAGCAATCTTCTGTAGCACACCAGGCTCATAATGAACATGGGGATATATATAATGAAATTTCAAAACTTCTAGCATGGCAGTTATGCTAATAAGGCACCATCTAATTAATACTCATGAATCTCACATTTTATTCATTCTGGCTATGAATCAAGGTGCTCTTAAAGGCTGTCTTATCTACATGCACTCACATGACCATCTGCAAAGACCATTGAGCATCCATTGGCAGGTCAATAACCCCTGAGGAGAGGTGGGGAAAACCACTTTGAGATTTCAGCCTGTACAGGCCCTACAGAGCAACACTGCAGTGACAAAAAGGCATCCTGCAACTAATACACATTTTTCATTGCATTGTTCACACACTAACACTATCATAGCCCATCATTAATTTGTGCACTAAGAGATGGTGGCACTGCAACAGCTGACACTAACAAACTGCCCTACTTTGCATATCATATACCAAAAACTTAACATGTGTGACCATGAGAGGGCTTATGCAGTTCTCTTGAAAGTAACAAAATCCATTACTACCAATGACCATGAAGTCTTGAACATACAGCAAGCAAAGTAATCTCATTTTGTATTTGCCTCTTAAAGGCCACCAGGAGTGCCTAACTGTGGAATCTTATGAGACTCCAGAATATATAGTGGATGCCTGACAGAGTCTTGCCAGGGTACTATCTATCGCCACTGGCATGCCCAGCTGACACCACCACAACAACATGAAACACTGCTATCCTGACTTGCTTAGAAAGTGATAAGAAGAGATCAGAGCAAGGGCATCTAAGATGTATTACTTATATGTAATTTATGATTTATTTTGCCTTATTTTGTTTGTTTTGTAGCTCAGGAAGCTATTTCTGAGGACATCCCTCTGTGCCAGAGGAAAATGGAGAGACTCACCAGATGAAGGGGTGCAGGTGGATGTTTCTTAACATACCTTTGAGTATATTCAATATGTAGCTGCCAATATGGATGCACAGTGACAAAGTGTGTCCTGCAAATCTGTGATTATTTAGTAAATGAGTGCATGCTGTACATTTCCAGTGCACATCATCCTGTGTGTTAAATAATTATATGTATTTCATAAAGAAAGTGAACACTTCTAATTGCCAAAAATATATAGACTTCTTTACCCTCCCCACTCCTATTCTTACCTTCCTTGTTGTTCTTGTGCATGTTCCTCTACTTGCTGCAACCCCCTTTCCCTGTTTTCTTAAACACCCATTTTCACCCATTTTAATGGTCAGATGATAAACGTAGACATTGCTGTGGGCTCTTCAATATACCTTGCAAGCATTCCCATAGATTCACTACATTTGTTATTTGTTCATGTGTCTTTTTTGCATCTATCCTAGCCACAGTTGCTTGACCTGCCATTTCCTTGGGTGGATTTTCTAATTAAGTGCAGCTAAGGCCTTAAAATTTTAAATAGTGAATTCATAATTAGCTTTTAAACTCATCACCTCACAACCCAAAAGTCTGGAAAGCTTACTAAAATTATACTAAACATTTGCTAAATCCCAGGGAGTTTTTTCTTTTTTTTTTTAAATAGGAATTAATGAATAATCCGAATAATCCTTTTTCTAAAAATCTCTCTCCTCTTTGCTTAAAGGATGCATTAAATTCCCAGCTTGAACACATTTTACACCATCAAATGCTTACTGACAATGGTTGATCAATTGCTTGTTAGACTGCAACTAAACTTTAAGTTTATTGTTATTTTCTTACGTTTTGAATTGTCATTTTTTTCTCTTTTTAGGATATGAGTTTTAATTTTTGCTCCATTTCTTCATACACGTATAATAGAGTGGAGCTATGTACTCTTTCTGTTGTGACAGGTGTTGCAGTGCATAGTGACTGAGCAGGGATGGCTGAATTGATGGGAAATTAGAAATTTCATGAAGACAGTCAACTAGTGTTTAAAGATACAGCTGTAGTTCGAATTAGATCTGTCTCTGCAGGAATTTTGATGTTTTTTTTATGATAAAATAATTACCTTTCCTCCATGAGTACTTACATTTGGATAGTGCACAGGATTGCCTGTTGTAGAAGAATACAACTTTGTATCATCATATGATATTCCTAATTTTTAGAAAAATATGACTCTGTTTTTTAGTGACCAGCCGTTATCTAGTTTTCAGGTTGTTCCTGCATCACCTGTGATTATAAAGGGCTTTTGTCCATTTTCTAATCTAGGATTGTAGGTAGAATTTTTTAGTTAAGAAGGTAATGTGAACATCTAATTCTGTAAGACAATTAAGAGGCTATCAAATAAAATGCTTTCCAGATTGCCATTGTCATTAAAATATTTGTATTCGGTATTCTACTATTAGAAACTACTTTAGCCATTCAAATCCATTCTGTGTTCTTAGCCTGAACTGGTATAGAAGTGAGGGTTGTTATATGTCTGTCCATGTCTAGTGAGGAAGTAACAGAACACTGGTCACGAAAGGTGAAAGGGCAAATTCTAAGTGATGATATTAGTGGCAGATGGGGATGCCAAGGTTGTAGATGGAATTATTGTTTGATAATGGGTGTGAACTAGTTGATTTTAGACTATTTTTGTGAGATTAAGATCAGCTAGTGTTTCAGTTACGGAGAATCTATTTGGACCTTGCAGGTTGAAATTCAAGTCTCAGGGAATTATAAGATTCCACTTTAGTTAGTTAGTTACAGTAGCTTAGATATTAGTCTATGTAGACATTAAAGGTATGTAGTTGTGGGGTGATATGTCAATGCATTGCAAGGTAGGCTATTTGCACAGTGATTGTGGTTGACATTCATTTTGGGAAGTGGCCATATCTGCATACTTATTGGATGTCTCTTTCTGCTTTGAAGCATTCTTTGCAGAGGAACATGACTTCATTTTTCTTTTTTTCTCAGTTTTGTGTTAAAATACATTTATAGCAATGGAAGAATTACTTCAGAATGATGATTCTTTTTTAAACTCTCGATTCAGTGACTCTTCTATATTTGTTTTGTACATCAGAATGATGTATCTTTTTTAAATTATAATTCAATGATTCCTTCTGTATTTGGTTTGTATTTTAGAATGATGTTTCTTTTTTATTCCATGATTCTTTCTGCAAGTGGTTTATGACCATGGAATCAGAAGGATATTCAGAACTAACACCTTCACTTAGCACTAAGTGCAATGAACTGCTGTTAAATTTTGTCCCAGTCCCCTTCAATAAAAACATCATGCCGAATGACATTTGATGACCTTTATTAAACTTTCATAAACATGATTGTTAACCAATATTCATTAATTTCAACCAAAACATTATATAGGTGAAAATAACATCCACGTAACATTAACATAGGACAACATGACTCCACTCATCCTGAGCAGTAAGCAGCATCCATACCTCCACTCACTTACTTATGTAGCAGCGTGACACTCACTTCAGTTACCATTTATTGAATTACCTCCAACCAAATAAGCAGCTTACCTCCGCTTGCTTATTTACTTATCAAGCAGTGCAACTGCTCACTTGCCTTTCCTTATCAAGCAGCGCAACCACTCACTTGCCTTTCCAACTTATTGAATTGAATATCCCCCACCAGAGGGGGAACAGAAGAGGACAAGCCTGACCCTCTTCTCTGCCCTACCCAAACTGAAAATACCCTCAGTCCCCATTAAAAGGTAGGGAGGGCTGGTAGCAAGTTCATATCAAATAATATGACTCCTACTCCAGTTACACTTGCCTAAAACACTTTAGGCCCCCCTACCCTTACCTCATTACCTCCCAATCATCCCTCATTCCTATTTAACCCTATCCTCCCCTTATCCTCCTAATTCCTACTACTCTATTTATCTAGCCCCACTTGAAGATGTCTCTGGACAAGCCGGTCTGCCCCAGACCTCATTTGTCCTTTTGCCTTGCAATAAAAACATCACACCGAATGACATTTAACGACCTTTATTAAACTTCCATAAACATGATTGTTAACCAATATTCATTAATTTCAACCAAAACATGATATAGGTGAAAATAACATCCATGTAATATTAACATAAAACAGCGTGACCCAGCTCATCCTGATCAGTAAGCAGCGTCCATAACTTCACTCACTTACTTATGAAGCAGAGTACCCCTCACTTCAGTTACCATTTATTGAATTACTTCCAAACAAATAAGCAGCTTACCTCTGCTTGCTTATTTACATATCAAGCAATGCAACCGCTCACTTGCCTTTCCTTATCAAGCAGCGCAACTGCTCACTTGCGTTTCCCAACTTATTGAATTGAACATCCACCAAGAACAAAGACAGGATGCAAGAGTGGAAAACGCCACTAATAAATATAAAAACAACCACTCTGTAGCCAAATTCCTACAACGCGGATAGAAACTGTTTTATTCAAACCTTTAAAATGTCCAAATATAAAAATATCCAAAAACAATCCAAATAGGTCAAGCGCTTTCATCATCAGACTTCATCAGAACATTTTACCATTGCTTTCTTACAGTTTTATACAAGAAGCTGTCTCCATTAATCAGCAATAATTAGTTCTTAAAGTGGAAGTGCCTAGGTATAATAACATTCAAACAATAAAATGTACCTTAAAAAAGAAAAAAAATGTGCAAATGTAACTTTTCTTAATTGAACATCCACCACAAGAGGGGGAACAAAAGAGGACAAGCCTGCCCCTCTTCTCCACCCACCAGCTTGACCAGGCTGTTCCATCTCTCTCTGACCAAACTTCCAACAACCTAACCACCATTAAAAGGCATTAAGCCAAACATCATACAGTGTACCCCATCCTGCGTAACCAAACTGTATCCATGTAATCATCTGTCATATCCCTATCACATACATAAAATTAGTGCATTGCCTAAGAAGCTCAAAGCAAACCACTAATCCATCTCCAATGCTAAAGTACCCAACCATTACCTCCTAACCTAGCATATCCACTGTGTATGAGTGAAATACTCAATTAACCCAACTACCATGCCAATAAAAACTTCATAATGATACGTGGGTCAGCACCAGCCAGCTAGACAACCAAACACTAAACCCACTGTCACTTAAACCATGCAGAAGCACTTAACTGCCAAGCCTTTCCTAAAGACCAAAATAAACACAGTAAAAAAAAAATTGTAACTCCAAATCTCAGTGATCTGACACTAACTGCCAGAAAATTAGCATTTTTTGAAATAGGATCAAATTATTAAACCAAAATTCAGACAGCCTGGAAAACTGTACACTAGAAATATACTCCTTTCCCTGTGTTGCCCATGAACTAGTTCCTGAAAACTCCCTATGATGACCAGCAATAAAGAACTCCTGCAACATAGCTGAAGGGTAATGATAGCACCTTTCTATCACCAGAGTACATCATGGGCCCTCTACCAACACAGTAAGCTGGAAGAGTAACTGGTAAATGCACTACAAGAGTTCCACCCAATTCTGACACGCCTAACTGCGTATAAAGAGGTGCCCCAAAATCCTGCAGCAAGCCTTTTAACCTTAATGCGACATAATACACCTTCTGCAAACAAATAGCACAACTGCTCCATTGTCATCTTACACTTCTTCTGACAGCCAAGGCACCAAGCAACCCCCCCCCAAATATAAATAGAGTCCTATGATCCTATGATTGTTGTGACATCCCCCCACCTGTGGAAACCCCAGACCCTATAACAATCCCCAACCCTGCAATACCCTACCCCAAACAGACCTCTGCCTCAACTTGCACCTCCCAAACTACCTCAAACTGCTGAATAAAAATTACCTGCGACCTCACTGTACACCACTCCAGCAACCAAAACATCTACGCAAGCAGAATCCATTACCTTTCAAATCCACCTCCATCAGGGCACTGACAGTTGCTCACTCAGCACTCCCTCATCTATGACCTCATTGTGCACCACCCAAGGGACCAGGATATCCACTGAAGCACCCTCCATCCTCTTTCGAGTCCCCTTCATTCAGGTCACCAACCGATGCTCACTCCAGTTCCATACCTCCACGATCTGCAAAAGAAAAACAGTTTAAGCCACTTGCCTTTACAAAATTGAACAAAGATGAACCTGTATCCCTATCTCTTGTGAGGATCACGAAAAAAAAAAAAAAACTTGCATCCAAACACCCAACCACCACCAACAATGAGATTAAGGCACACGTGTAACCACCCAACTACCAACAATACACCCACAATTAATTATTATACACCCAACTACTCTGACCACCATTATAATAAATAATAACCCAGCAACCATGCTATTTCCCATCCTCCACACAGCTGAGTTTGAGTTTGACTACTTACCAACTGCACCCCTTTCCTCATCTCCAAGGCCTACCTGCTCCATGGTACCTATTGGTGATCACAGATGTAATACTTGCCATAGCAAGTTCATGCCAAAAATGTGACTCCTACTCCAGTTACACTTCCTTAAAACACTTTAAGCCCCTCCCTACCCTTACCTCATTTCCTCCCAATTATCCCTCATTCCAATTTAACCCTGTCCTCCCCTTATCCTCCTAATCCATAATACTCTGTTTATCTAGCCCCACTTGAAGATGTCCCTGGACAAATCAGTCTGTTCCAAACCTCATTTGTCTTAGCTGCTGGCAATAGGGTAACATATGCATCTGCAATAAATGTTTTAACACTTAACATTCATTTCAAATGCATATGAAGCTTCTTTATATGCAGCTGAGCAGAATTAAAACACAGGTAATTAGCTTTATAGGATAGCAGTAACCCTTTTTGCATTTGCCAGCAAGAGTCAAACTGGTATAGTTTGTACATTATATTGCTGGTGTTTAATTGTGTCCATTTTATGGTCAATGGGCAGTACAGTGAAAACTGTGGTAATGACAGTGGCTATGCATGTTTTTAGTGTATATCACCACAGAGATGCAGAATACCCAGAGAATGCAGGACCAAAAATGCTAATGTTAATTTAATTTTGCTTAAATATTTAGAATAAATATGGAATGGGTTGCTGGGAACAGGGCCCCTATGTTGTGGGGAGGAGCAGTGCTGCTTGCCTACCTACTCTGTTTTGAAATCATTAGCTTATACAAACTGTATGCTTTTTCTGGTGCATGGTTTGGAAAGTGTGCCAATAGAATCATAAAATGTCAACGTGCACTTCGGGTTTTCTATTTTGAGACTTTAGGAGCACTGAACATTGCTAACTCAGCATTCTGAGTAATTTTGTGTGCTATCTTTGCGCCAATCAGACTCTGGACTTTACTGTTTGAACTAATAAAGCAGATACATTTTAATCATAAATGCTACATGAACTGCATTTTGAAACAATAAACCCTGTAAATATGTTTGTAATAATTCATCACAGATTTTTCCTTGAGAGGTAATGGCAAGATGTTAATGAAGATGACAGCCAATGGGCAAGAAATAATCTGATCATCATTATTATATGGACTGTCTAGGTCTCCAGAATATCAAGTCAAAGGTTTTACCACTTGATTCGGGAACATGTTGTTCCCTAGGCCGCTATTTCTCTTTATTAGTTGAAACATGCAGCCTGAAATGCTCATACTAAGGCAAAATACTTATATACACTTTGAAAATAGCATTATCACCAGTAACTGATAGACTCAAATCACAGATGTAGGGTGCGAAAGAAATTATGTGATTCACAAAGAATTGAATTCTGGTCATCTGTATGAGCCTTAGCTGATATTGTTTCCAGCTTAAACTTTTCTAGGCAGACTTGCAGCAAGAAGCAATCACCTCCACATCTGCTGCTGGGAAAACAACCATGATTTGTTTGCTAAACACAACAACAACCACAATAAGGCAACTTCTGATAACATTTTACGGTGAGCTAATTAGTATGCAAAAATAGAGTTAGCCACAGTGAGATAATATCTGACTGCAAGTCAAGCCATTTTATGACAAAAAACCCTTAACTTTAGTCTGCAGAATATTGCCTTTAATGAGCATGTCATCGTAGACATGAACTTACAGTTATTAGACTGAATGTTTTTCTGCAGAGGTTTTATTTTCTAAGCAACTGCCTACATTACTGCAACAAGCAGACCCAGATAAATTGCATAGAAATTAGTTGTGATAGATGCTTCATAAATGCAAATCTCTTACCTTGAGGCAATTCTGAACACAATTTTGAAGGGAGAAAGTTATTAAAGGTCCCACTGGGAAGTGAACTCATGCCTACTGAATATTGTGCTTATGTGTTTAATTATCTAAGCCACATGATTACAAGGTCTTTGTAGCTTTCATGATCCATCCTTTTCCTTCCCCAGAGGTCTTAGATACCACATCTCAATATGCATATAAACAGGTTTTGCACTCACTGCATTATGACTTTAGCAGAAGACACAGGAAATATCATGAATTTTTGATACAGGGATACATTTTTCATATAAGAAGCAGAGATAGTTGTGAGCCATTAATAATCACAACAAAGCAATGATGTATTTTTATTATCATTGTTATTTTTAGGCATAAATTGAATGTGACTATATACTACAATTCATTTCCAAGTTGTTTAAATGGAAAATTAATCAGTGTTACAAATATAGTTTTCTTTATATATCATAGGTCTGTTGGGGATATTAGTACTCTAATATGCCACTTCGTTATAGGCAGAGAGATAATGCAAATGCCATAATTTTCTTCTTGTACTGAATCAGTGATAAATGTAATGATCACAAATAAAGTGTTTTCCTTCGCTTCTATAGTAGAATACAGCTTCTCTTGGTGAATAACAGGCTGGATTTTTGAAACAGATCTAAGCTGCAAATAGTCTGAAATTCAGGCAGTGATCATAGCATATGTCACCTTTAGTAGTCTGCGACATTTGATCTGCAATTTCAGTTTTTAATGTCAGATCATCTAATGAACTCTCAAAGGAAACAACATTCTTAGAATTTCTTTTCTCTGCAGCAATGAAGATGTATGTTGAATTCATTAATGCTAATGGGAATATTTACTGTGATATCAGCACACAGTTTTGACAGCTTTTATTTATACACAAGAGGACGAGCATAATCCTTACATAAATTCTAAAACAGAACTTTTCTTATTATGTGCCTCGACTCTTTACTTCAGTCTTACACTATTGCCTTCAATAAGCAGCCTAAGCTATAACCATATGTATCTTTTTTTTCAATTCAATAGCAATAATTGTGATCACATCACAGTGGTCATTTTGATAAGAAAACATGACATATCATCATCTTGGAATAAAAGTAATTACTTACATCTGAGCTGTTTATTAACATTAAAGCATACAAAAAATGCCATTGAACACAATCTGTTAGTTTAATAGTTCCTTCAAATATTACAGCTAACCCCAGAGGATATGCCTTACCAGTCCATTTATGCCTGGTTGTCTTATCCTGCCCAATGACCCTATACATCCTGCTAGAACGTCATATTTCAATGTTCAAATTAATAAAGAGTATCAGAAAGAAATATTTCCTCCTAGGGCTTCAAAACTATTATGTCCTAGTGTCTAAACGAAGCTTTTGAACTGAGCAGTATATAAAAAATACTGTCACACCAGGAAAGAGAATGATGGCTTTACAGTGATTTGTAGATAACTGAAGAGTGTACACATCTTTATGCACCTTCAGATAACAGGACCTACAACCTCAAGATAACCTGCACTTCTTTTCAACTTATTTTACATAAGTGAGTAGGTGATTACATAGTCATTGTAAATGTTAATATTTAGTCGTACAAGCAGTGCCTTGCAAGCGTACATTGATATTACTATTATTTTCAGATTGTTAAGATGATATAATACACCTTTCAGCATGCATTTGGCAGGGCACATTAAATATAATAAATAAAACACAGAGTTTCATAAAAAAAAATATTTGGCCTTAAAACCCTTGGCTAGCAAGACAGACTGAGGTCCTTATCCTTGTACTGAGTGTTGTATATTATCCTGACTGGATAGCTGAGCCTATTTATCATGACCTTAGGGGGTCCTGTTCTTCTCAATCTCATTTCCTCAACAAATTTAATTGTGCAGCTAACACAAAAAGCAGAGATTCCAGGCTTCACTGTGGTATAAACAAAAATAGATAGAGACATAGGTTCATGTCTCAGCTCCTCCTTTTGCTTTGGAACAAACTTGAATGTCATGCAGTGTCATTCCTTGCCATCCTTCAAATGTAGCTTATACAGCTGGATGGGTACCTTTAAATTTGACCCTGGAGTTACAGGTGCTGCTCTCCTCACAAAAATGAGCAATTGTGCAAAATGATTGTGAATTGCCCCAACTAATGTCACACTCTACTCTTATATGTTTGGGTCTGTAACTGCATTAAGAATTGCCAGTCTGAATGTAAAAAGCACAGCGAGCCTACCAGATCTTGCCCATATCAAAAATGTGATCAAGTGAAATGTAAAACATTGCAGTATCACTGTATTTGGCACACAGCCCCTACACTCACCATTACTATAGAGAATACCCTAGTACAAAATTAAAATGTAGTCAGACACTCTGGAACCTGAGCTGACAATTCCCTTTCCTTCTTTTATCATATAGTAACTGCAGTCAGGGAGTCCTGCTACTTAGCACACATGTGAGCCAAGGGTATGTCATGCAGATCTGAAAAGGCCATTATTCCCTTATTTTCAGCATTGATTGGTGCAATAATTGAGTACAAAGACCATTCAAAATGTGTGACATTAGGCATATCTAACATAGAAAGAATCTCCAAAGGTTCCTAGCCAAGAAATTTATGGATTGCTGAGTGAGGTGGTTAAAGATATGGGGGATGCAGTACATAATGTATCTACTTCTTCATTTCATAATGAATGTATTTCTCCATTTCTTAAAGTCTCTGAGCTGTCATAATAGCTAGGGGCTCCATCCCTTTACTCAGTATCTTATATACTCTTGAGGGGTGATCCTTTCCTCACCTACTGAGACATTTGAGACCCTGTTGTACTTGATTTCCAATATCTCTACAAGCTTAATAGCTCCAAACACACTAGGTCCAGGGACCTAAGTCTTCACCAGAAGATATGTAAAATGAAATGGAGAAATTGATTTGTTATGCATTGCATCTCCCATATCTTTAATAAATTCACTCTTGCAGTCTAAGCAGTGGGATGCATTACAATCATCATTCAAACAGAACTTGGATGACATGATAACTGCCCACAAATGTATCATGGAACTGACTCTATTAGTCCTCCTTGACAAAGGGGGTACCTGAAGGTGAATATTGTGAAAGTGATAATGACTGGGATAATAAATTGCCTTGCAACTCCTATAAATCCTAGGAATACAGTAAGTAAGCAGGAAGTACTAATCTAATGTTAGTATAAGTGAATAGTAGGAATAATAGGACGTTAATCAATGAATCCATCTGTCTAAGAATGGGATTCCTAGGAAGCAAGTGACCCTGATACAAGTCATTCTCATTTAATGTCTATCTGATTCTTTTTTGCAAAGTCCTATGTTTTATAAACAGCTACAGTGGAGAACAAAACAAAAAATTTGACAGGGCAGTTGATGATCTTTTTATCATAGTTAGCCACCTTCTTGAATAAAAAAGCGTATTAACTTATCAATCAAAAAGTACAAGCATAATATTTCAGAGTTGTTTTTTTCCACTGCAGTCTAACTACATGTGTACTTCTTAGAGTTACATTTTCACATGGTACAGTAACAGTAAAATAAAAAAAACTGTAAATATTAGCTATGTTGAGACTAAAAAGAAATAAGACGACTAAGCAGGAACACATTTTGAAACACGAAATTCTAAGAACAGTGTGCTGAGACAATCAACTCATCAAAATCACCATGTATAAAAGTACCAGGCAATGTTAATTGGTTTCCATGTTATTCAGTCTGTGACAAACATGTATGAAAAAAAATATGTAATTTTACTGCACACATAATATTTTGATCATGTTACAGCATTTGACACTACTTTGCTTAAGGGAATAACTGACAAATTAGAAGCAATAAATGTTGATCCATGTGTAATTTCATGAGTGAAATATGTCAAGTGACAGGATTTAAAATTTAAAGATGGGGGGTTATTTGGTTATTCTTGTGTGGTAGTATTGCCTAGGGCCAACCATTCTAAGGACTTAAATATGGCTGGCAACTTAAATAGGACATGTTGGAAGAACACCTTTATCTCCCAGTGACTGCCATGTCTTTGGAACAGGCTACCAATTCATGTGAAACAGTGCACCTCTATGACACTGTTCAAGAGGAACCTGGATGACTAGATGGGGCACTGTAAATTCTTACCAGGGATAGTGCCCGCAACCCTCCTAGACATGGGCAGTTATTACTTAATGCAGTCTTGGGTTATGACTAGTATCTTTATGGTAGCACATTGGATTGAAACGGATAGGCTTAAAATGACCTCTAGGTTAATAGCCTAGCATTCTCCTATGACCCTATGATCCCACACACCTCTGTAACTGGGGCATTAACTGGGGCATTTCTGTTTGTACTATTTTTCTTAGATAAAAACGTCAGAGGCAGACTACAGATAAATAAATATGCTGATAAGTGATGACAGCAGATTGTGAAACACAATTATTAAAAAGGAAAAAATAAAAAATATACACACACACACACACACACACACACACACACACACACACACACACACACACACACACACACACACACACACACACACACACACACACACACACACACACACACAGATCCACGAAAAATCACTTACCCGAAGACGAGTTAACTGAGACCACATCACCGACACAACACATCACTGACACAGGTAAGTGTAAGTACTGTGGAATGTAATGTATTCCCTTTTCTGCAATTAAATAAAAAAAAAACTAAAAACCACACCCCCCTACTTAAATATACCAACTCCGAGATCACACCACATTGCAGAAATGGGAATACATCCCCTTCCGCACTACTTACCATTGTCGGTGATGTGTTGTGTTGGTGATGTGGTCTCGGTGAACTTGTCTTCGGGTAAGTGTTCTTTCGTGGAACTGATAGGTTCCCATAAATATATATATATATATATATATATATATATATATATATATATATATATATATACATAGGTGTATATATATAGATATATTTATATATATATTTATATATATATATATATATATATATATATATATATATATATATATATATATATATATATATACACACACACACACACACATTTACAGAGTGTGTGTGTGTGTGTGTGTGTGTGTGTGTGTGTGTGTGTGTGTGTGTGTGTGTATATATATATATATATATATATATATATATATATATATATATATATATATATATATATATATATATATATATATATATATATGGATGTAGCTCAAATATCTCTGAGATTGTCTACAAAAAATGCATCTCTGTTACAGCAGCAAAGCCATCACATTTACTGTCAGTAAAATAAACATCATGAGGCTTGGCAAAAAGGGCTTCTATTATGATTACAAAGATAAATAAATAATAATATCATAAAAAATGAATTCATCATTACAGATTTATGTGCAGTGCTACACAGCAATTTAAACTTTAATGAGTGTGTGTACTAAGGTGAAAAAAGTATGTTCTTTAGCCCAACTAAACAGTGATGGATTACAATAAGGGAGATTTGAGTTGTCCATGACTTCAGAGGGCCACTACACCTCTGAACAACATATTACAGAACAACCAGTGGCAAGGCTTCTGGTCTTTCAAAATAATTTGGCTATATTTTAGTTAGCTGATGTTCTGAATGCAACAGCTTCTAAGTTTATAATCTTTTTTTTTTGTTAAGTATTTAAATGCCACTGCATCTGAGTCAGTGATGCTGTTAGTATACAGCAGAGCATTGTATGTATTTGGAGGTTTGAGTAGCAGTGATGGGGATATTAAAAAAGGCATGTTAGCAGGGCTGCAGTCAAGTAAGTAAAATGATATAAAACTAATTAACATCCTTGTGCTATCAATAAGTTTACAAAGAAAGCAGATGACTGTGTAAAAAATAAAGCTGACACGTATCACATTAGTACACTTTTTCCAATTTTGCCTTTTACCCAGCACATTAAAAGTCTACTAATCTACTTTGCATTAATGTTGTTGCTCATTGTTATTTCATTATTCTGAGCATATCAAAACAATCCTGTCTTGGTTTGTGATTTGTTGTGGAGTTGACTGCCCACATCTGAAGAAGGGTTGGAAATGAAAACGCAAACTGTGGATACGTTTATGTGCTTGTTGTTTTATTCGTGCGAGTTTGCAGTGCCTATTGTGTTCATTAAGGAGCCTCACCCGCATTTTGATCTTTGGCTTCATTGTTTCATTGTGGGTTGGTACCTATTTTCTATTTACTAGTTTGGTTTGATGTCTTTCGCTTTTTTTTGGATTACTCATTATTATTTCACTCATAGAGTTAAAATAGCAATGAGTTTTGCATCAATGTGCATTTTAAAAATCTCAGCTTTGGCCGGCTAAGATCTAGCTGCATTCAACTGGACATATAAGAGAATTTAAGTACCTTTTATCTGCACTTTTTTCAAATAATACAGTATTTAAATTGATTTAATTGTGTTGCATGAATATTAACTCAAGTGGAAGTTTTGACTCTGTTCTTCAGTTAGTCCCACCCACCCTCCCTGTTTCTGTTTTGGTGTTAATCTTAGTGGCTTTGAAACTGCCTGCCCCTCTTGTAAATTTGTGTTTGGATACTCCTTCTGGGCCCATCTCATTTGCTCACTCAACTGAGTGCAGTGAGATCATATTCTGATTTCAGGCACTCCTACTGTGTACAAAGAGAGCATCTGGGAAAGAGAACAAAAAACATTTTTTTTAAGCTTGTTTCCTGCCTTTCCTGTTAAGTGGTCTAGACTGTTTGTAGGCTTCTGAGCCCCCAAGCCCATCTGTGTTGGAGGGAAGCATTCTAGCTTAGTTTTGTTTCTTATAACTAGCCAGTTTTCTAGTTTCAGCACTCAAATCTCTTTCTTTGAACTCAGCACTTGTTCAGAACTCATTGTAAGCACTACATAAGCTGCAAATTACTACAGCACTCAACTTTCCTCACTTGTCTAGAGGAAAGCAGTTTTAGTACTTAATAAATAAGCACCTATCCAGGCATGTCTAAGGGTCAGCTCCCAGTGATTTCTCCTGTCTACCTGATGAATCTGGGCATCTTGGGGCAATGCAGCAATTGCCTCATGTACACAGAAAACCCTCTCCTCCTACCACCCAACACTACAACCTGTGAGAGATGCACTTATATAACCAAACTGGAAGCAAAGCTCTCTTCACCCAAGACTGGACTAGACAGTCAAGAGGAGAAGGTAAACACTTGCACCACACCACACTCATCACATAGTTCCTCAAAACCTACACCACCAAAACACACACATAGAAAAACAAAAC
The DNA here is from genome assembly GCF_019279795.1 of Protopterus annectens. Classification (NCBI taxonomy): domain Eukaryota; kingdom Metazoa; phylum Chordata; order Ceratodontiformes; family Protopteridae; genus Protopterus; species Protopterus annectens. The sequence goes on along the minus strand of NC_056734.1, from coordinate 230,850,004 downwards.
ACACACCTACATTCGCGGAGACTCTCAATAAAAACCTGCCCAAGCATCAGGGAAATCCAAAGCATAAACGCAAGCAAACTCCACCCCCCAACACAACCCAAATGACACATAGCCCACAAACTCAGTGTGCCACTCTAGTCATAGGTGACTCTATAGTCAGGCACACTGATGTTCCACTCACTAGACTAAACAAGGAGAAAGTTACTGTCAGCTGCCTGTCAGGTGCCAGGATCTACGACATAATGCATGCACTCAGGTCACTCCACAATAAGTACAAATATGACACTGTCATTGTCCATGTTGGTGTGAATGACCTGAGACGTACCTCCCTGGACTACATGAAAAGAGACATGGAGGAGCTCTCCGATCTTGTATCCGAGGCAGCTATGACCCTAACCCTGAGTAGCATCCTGCTATCACCCAGAATGATACCACAGTACAAGGACAAAATGATTGACTTCAACAATTGGCTAAGCTTCTGGTGTCATTCTAAGGGGATCCAGTATTTGTCTGCCTGGGACAACATGATCGACAGACCATGATGCTTTGCCAGAGATGGCCTGCACCTGTCGCCCTTAGGATTCCGGATACTGGCTAAGGCTCTTGCCAACCCTATAGTGCCTTTTTTAGGCAAGGTTCAAATGACAAATTCACCACTGTAACAGGTACAAGCAAGCAAAATCTGAGGGTAATGCTACTCAATGCTAGAAGTCTAAACCTCAAAATGCACTCACTTGAGGCACTCCTTAAAATGGAGAACATTGACATCTATGCAGTGACAGAGACCTGGTTCAAAGTTCTAGAGAGCAACCCTGCATTACCAGGCTACAATTCATACCATACCTTTCAGCCACCTAACCCAGAATGAAGCACTAAAGGCGGAGGAGTGTCCATATTCATTAAGGATATCCACACCTCCAGGCTAGCTGCACAGCATAATGCATCCGAGATTATCCAAGTGCAACTAACTCTGGGCAAGACCGCAATCCAAATTGTAGCTTACTACAGACCCCCCCCAACATGCCCCAGGATTCCCACTCCTCATTTCTTGATACACTAGAAAGTATTAGGGTACAACCCAACACCCTAACAATGGGTGGTTTCAACTACCCCACCATTAACTGGGAAAACCACTCATGTACCAACTCTTTTGCTCAACATTTTCTAGAATTCATAAATTCCAACGCCTTGGATCAACTTATTCACACCCCCACCAGGGGCAGCAATATCCTAGACCTGGTCATTACCAACATGGGAAACCAGTGTTCCACACCAGAGGTCAATTCCTCTTTGGTCAGATCCAACCACAAGCTAACCAGCCTAGACATCCACATCCCACCCCCACCCCCAATTAGGGAAACCATCGTAAAAAACTTCTCCAATGCCAACTTTACACTTCTTAAGACAGAAGTGGAAAACTTCATGACACCCATGCATGCAGGTGGACAATAGAGGTATGACTGCTGAATCCTACACAAATGCACTTTATAAGCACTTACACGAGTGCATGGATCATGCTTTCCCTAATAGAACCAAGATGTTATCTTCCAAAAAAAGGAAGCCAATCTGGTGGTCCTCTGCCATAAACAAACTCTACAACAGAAGAAAGAAACTCTTGCAAAAAAGAGTAAAATCCCATGACTGGAGGAACTCCCTGATCAACCTCAGTAAGAAGCTGAGATCCCTCATAAAATCCTCCAAAGCTAGTTATGAAAACAAAATTGCCACTGACTCTAAAGACAACCACAAAGCATTCTATAGCTACATCAAGAATATCAATGGGAACACTCAGATCTGCTCTGTGGTACAGCACAATGGCACCAAATATACAGAGCCAACTGATATTGCCAACACCCTGGCAGATAGGTTCAGTGCTAACTTTATTTTCCTCTCACCCCCTAGAGGGCCCATCTCTATACCGGAAGAATGCAAAGTTCCTATAATCATGGCTGCACAGGTAAAAAACACACCCTCCAAAGCCAAAAACACAGCATCCATGGGACCTGACAATATCCCAGGCTGCGTTCTACATGAACTACAGAATGAACTGGCACCCTACCTAAGTACCATGGTCAGTCATAGCCTCACCTCAGGTTTGTACCCGCTGAATGGCGCACCACCACGGTTATCCCACTCCACAAAGGGGGAGCCATGACGGACCCCAGGAACTACTGCCCCATTAGCCTGATGAGCCTGGTCTGCAAGGCCATGGAACGTATCATCATGGAACTTATAAACAAAGACATTGGTAATCTCCAAACTCTGGACCCTACCCAGTTTGGATTTGTAAAAGGCAGATCATGTCTCCTAAACCTGATTGACTTCTTTGAAGCAGTCACCAAAGCCATAGATGAGGGTAAAATGGTTCACACAGCTTAACTAGATCTTGCCAAGGCTTTCGACACCATCCCCCACTCTGGAATTATAGATAAACTCACTAAACTAGGTATAAATCTCTATGTCACAAGATGGGTTGCCAACTGGCTCATGGACAGAACCCACACTGTGAAAGTAGTGGATTCCAAATCTGACTTCAGACCAGTGACAAGTGGAGTACCACAGGGTTCAGTCCTGGGTCCTCTCCTGTTTGGTATCTACTTCTCTGAAGTGCAGGCTAACACAGAAGGTCTTTGGCTAACAAAGTTTGCAGATGACTGCAAACTAGGAGCCATAATCGAAACTCCTAACGATGTGGACAAACTACAAAAGGGCCTCACTGAGACAGATACCTGGTGTCAAAGCCATGGCCTGAAGCTCAATGCCAAAAAGTGTATTGTCATCCCCTTTGGTAAAAACTCTGTACCCATGAACTACCACATAGCTGGTAATCTACTTAATGCTGAAAATGTGATAAGAGACCTTGGGACACAGGTGGACAGTAGTCTCTCTTTTGATAATCACATCGCTACAGTGGTCAGGAAATCCTCTACATGGCTCTACTCATCACAAAAGGATTCTCATCCAGAAAAAAAGAGGTCATTGTTCCCCTCTACTCATCACTCATTAGACCCATTATAGAGTACGATGCCCCTTTTGGTATTTACCTCAGAAGACATCTACAGCAAATGGAAAGACCACAGAAATACCTCACAAAGAGGATTACTGGCCTCAAACAGATGCCCTACGCAGACCGTCTAAAAAAACTACAGCTTTACTCCATCGCATATCACCTACTCAGGGGCAATCTCTGCCTAACATACAAAGCTATGTCAAACCCAGAGCTGTTGGACATGCTCCATTTAAAGAAATCCCAATCCCTCTGAGCTACACGCTCTAGGGACCTAAACCTTGTCACCACAATAAACAGAACATGCTGGAGGGATAGATTCCTGTCCTACAGACTTCCCATGCTCTGGAACAGACTACCTATCTATGTCAAACAGAGCTCCTCATTAGCACTTTTCAAGAAAAATCTTGATGATTGGATGGGAAATGGGAAATTCACCCCAGGGATCACTTCTGTGGCTCTGCTCGACAGGGGCACAGGAAAATAATTTTCTTGGGTGGCGAACGCCAGGGTACATTTTTTGGCTAGGTATATATAGGCCCTAGGGCCAATAGCCTAGTACCTACCTATGAACCTATGAAAAGTTAAAAAATTATGACAGGGCAAAAATATAGGAAAAATCATGGATGTCCTGCAAAATTAGTAACACTTGGAAGACTATGATTTTGCATACCTCACAACCTATTGGCCGAAGAAATCTGGACAAAGCCAAAAATAATGGGGAGACAAAGGCCCAAAAATAGAAACAGTTTTTAAAGATTGCTCTTCTAAATTTAGGAAGTTGATAGAATAACAGGTTTTGTGTTACTATGTATTTCCTGAAGGATATGAAGTTTGTGCTATTACTTAGTGAGTTCAGTCCCCAGTGATTTGCCAGAAAACCACAGATTTTATGAGGAACATACCAAAAACATGAGGCAAAAATCTGGGCATTCTGGAAAAATCTGCCAGTTGGAAAATATGTGCTTTTTCCCAATTTCAAGGCAGTTCATAAACATACAGAAATTATGTGATTACACTTATATGTATGTTGCATATTTGCATATTTGAGCAACAGTATGAATATTTGCAATATAAGCTTCTTGTTTTTACATGATATCTCATATATATGTTTTACCACCTGCTCAGAACTAGCTGACAGCCATTTTATCACACTCTGAGCTGAAAACAGTAAAGGGAAAAAGCAGCCACAGGCACTAGTACTAATACTTCTAGATATAAAAGAGAAATATTAAAGGAGTGAATGCTAGCAATCAATAACATTGAACAGGTCATGGCCATAGACAGAAACTTGCCTGTAAGGGGATATTTTTTTTAAAGTCACATATGGTGTAGCCAGCTTGGTGGCATAGTGGGATGAAACCCTGACTACAACACAGGTGATCCAGATTTGATTACCAGCTTGGGTGACTGATGGAGTGGCAGAGAGGATGGGTAGCTCTTATCGTAGGAGGTGAATTAAATAGTTTCCTGCCTGGCTTTGCTCACAGCTCCATTGGGATGAGCAGATGCATCAAGTTGCTGAAAACAGGAGCCTGCCCTGTGAAGGCATGCACTGTGGCTGCACAAGTTATTGATGGTAGCACCATCACATTGTTTGTAAGTGAGAACACATGCATGGGCTGGGGATGTATTAGGTAGCCCCTGAACTGACTTATGTGTATATGTCACCATAAACAGAGAAGGCTTTCAAGTGCCAGGATACCAGTAAGAAGGCATGTGCCCTCTATTGTCTGCCTGAATGACAGACTCCCCCATATAGCATCTCACCCTAGCATACCTATAAGGTGAGCCCACAGTACTAGGGAACTAATGGTGCCCCTGTACTATTGGGGGGATTGATGCTTGGTGGGCAGAGACAGAAAAAGACCCAGAAAAATGGCAGACAAAGGACAGAGACAGAGATTTGAAAGGAAAGTTAAGAAGCAGAAATGTATATTGGTTGTTGAAAAGCCAAAAAGGTTGTGGAGAATTAGGATAGTGATGCTTAGAGAGTGGAGGCCATAAGAAGATCTTAAGGAGATGGTTAAGCATTTTGTCTAATATGAGATAAAATGATTTCCAGAAGAGTTCAGAGAGATGCATAAATCTACTGACAGTATGGAGAAGTATCTGAACTCTGAGCAGTAACTAAATGAACGTTCCTTAACAGTAAATAAATTCTGTATCAGAAAGACTCATATCCGTATCCTTTTCACAAAGTATCTTATATACGAGGTAAAAAATGTAGCTACACAAGAGACTGCATACTTGGTAGGTAGATGTTTTTGAGTGGTGTGACAGGGTGATAGGAAACCTTAAGTAAAGCCACATACCAAAATAAATGATTAATGATGCCAGTAGGATCTGAGGTATTTTGGAGGAGTAGACAGAGAGAGGGTTTGTCCCTTGCAGACATCTGTCTGAGTTGGTAATACACATCAATTAATTTAACCTTAAGCTCATTGAAGCCTTTGCTTCAGAGTTTAGATGAAAGCCCAAATGGTGTCAAGAGAAATTCACAGTAAACAAAATTAGAGATTGTATAGAGTTTACATTGTTTCTACACAATACAAAGTAATTGTCATCAGTATTGGATTGTATTTCTTTTCACATGGCTGAGATTTATTCCTGCTATATCAAAAACTATTTTATTGTCAGAAAGTCCTGCAGAGGGTTAGAGGTACATAGTTTCATGGGTTAAGTACTAGGTAATCAGTCTGTAGACCATTACTAGCTAAGACAACAAACAAAACTCTATTCAAATTTACCTCTAGCTTCAAGGAGGACAAGACAAGACAGAGCAGGGGAGAATCTGAGGCTACTAATCAAAGTATCTAGGTTGACCTTGAAGAGAGAGAGGGTGCAGCTTTGCTTGACATGTAGTGGAAATTTGTTATAGAACTGTGGGATATGACTATATCACACCGAAGTGTCTTATTTATCTGCTGATGAATGTTTAGCTCCTTTAACCGAGTATTTGTGGTACAATTAGATCTGCTAAAGAATAGGAGGTCAAATAGGGTTGGATCTGTCATGGCTCAAAAGGCTAAGCATAGATCTTCACAGAAGAGACTGTAAAAGACTAAGTACATAAAAAGAGCTGACAGTCTCTCCTGATAACTCAGATTTTTGAGTCCACTGATCTTTTTAGATATGAATCTCCGTCTGCCTAGTTGTGTGAAATGTTTAGACAAACACATGCCAAAAGGTGCATTACATTCAATAATGGTTTTGATAACATATTAGCAATGAGAGATTAAGACTTCTTTGGATCAAATGGAGATGCTTTTGGTAATTAGATGTGCCATATAAAAGGCTTTCTGAACTACTGTGGAGACATGCTGGAGAGATGATAAGGAATTTTCAACTAGAGTGCCTAAATCCCTTATACCAGTCTATGATTTTTAGGCCTGCTTCACCTCCATCATAACTGAAAACTGTTTTATTTACCAAAATGAACTATGCTACATTTTTTTGCATTTAATTTGAGACCATTGTCTTTGCACCAATTGTTAACGTGGTCTAAGCCATGTTGGAACAATTGTGAGTCAGCTGAAGATCGAATAACAACACCCAATTTACAGTCATTTGCAAACTTAGTTAATCATAGGCCAGGACTGCAGGCATGAATGTCTGAGGAATAAATGCCAAATAGGAAAGGGCCCAAAATAGAGCCACGTGGTGCACCACTGGTAACTTTTTAGTTTCAGATATTGCTTCTGCGACTCTAATCACATGGATTCTGTCAGACAATCAGTTAGCTATCCACCATAGAATATAAGGATTTACATTCAGATTCATAAGTCTATCAATAATGCCTGAATGGGGAATAGTGTCAAAAGCCTTGGCCAAGTCTAGATATGCTGTATGCACTGCATAACCACTATCCACTGCTTCAGTTACTTTTTGAAAGAAAGTAATTAGATTAAAGAGGCAGGACCTTCCTTTGACAAAGAGTTAAATATTCAACACACTTTTATTTTATTTTTTTTTTCAATAACAAAGGTCTATGAAGAGGTCTCCAAGATGAACTTGTGGGGGCCGTAGAACATCACCCCTGTGTTTTCTGTTTGGGGTCTGTCTGTGGGTGAAAGCAAACTGACAGTTATCTGATGTTGTGACTGTTGGGGCTTGTAAAGTGACTGGGGACAGTGTAGTCATTATTTCTTTAACTTTTCTTACAACCAAACATCAGAGGTCTATGAAGAAGGTTGATATAGCTTGTCTGGGGGCTAGTGTCAGTGAGTTCCATATTCTTTTAATTTTTCCTCACAGTCAAACCTCAAAGACATGCACAGAAGTTTGCTATAGCTTGCAAAGAGGCTATAATATAGTCATTATTTCTTTAAGGTATCTCACAATCAAACCCCAGATGCGTTAACAGAAGATCTATATATTTTATCTAGGGGAAGTGCATTGTTTATGAGCAACGACTTAGACTACATTACTATCATTTATTATTTTTATCTTTCCTCATAGTCAAATATCAAACATACACAGGTGACTATCTTAGTAGCAGAGTAGGAGTAAGAAGGCATGTCGTCTTCATAGATCTGGCAGCAACAAAATGTAATGTATCACTGTGGGTATTTGTTCTTTCTTTTTAATCACAGTATAATATCAGGGGTTAAACAGACTATGGTTGGTTTGACAGTATAGGTAAGGAGGCATGCTGTGTGTATGTATGACAGTCACAATCTAAAATATCTGACCACAGTCATGTGTTCATCCGTTCATTTTAATCTGTGTAATTCAAGAAGGCTGCACAGCATGTGTTTGTATTTTGAGGAATGGGTAAGGAGGCATTTTGTGAATACGTATGACACAGACAACTTAAAATATATGACCGTAACCATTTGTTATTTAACTTTTATTGAAATCTAACACCAGAGGGGTGCACATATTCTGAATACCTTTCTTTTGGGGGGATAGTAAGGCAGGCACTATTCCCAGACATAATTTGTGCATTCTTAACAGCATTTTTCTTTTCAGTTTATTGGGGCTGCTATTTAGTTAGTTTTAAACATTATGGCATGGGCATGCTTATTTCTTTTCTGAAAGTTCAAAAAGAGACTGAATTCTCCTTTCTGTTGATTTTTGCTCTGTCATTATTGAATCTAAAGGTTAAAGAAAATGATCTAATGTGCTCCACAGGACATTTATATCTTTTTGGATTCTGTGGGTCAGGTAACCTCTAGACTCTCAGAATAATTCAGACATTTCATACTACACCAGTGCAGTTCTAAATATAAATATCAATACTGGAAGCAAAACGTGACACGTACATCTCATTGTGCAAAGAGGATTTATGGCAGATGACCTTTATGAAGGTCAGTAGGTTATAATCTTGATAATCAAACCCACGGCCCTATGAACTTATGATATCCCTGCCTTCTTATTAATGTTTTGGAAGATCTGATCACTGTTCACTTGTCTATATCAGAAGGATCTGTGAAAAAGACAGAGTCATCTAGCTCACAAATAAGGTCTTATCCAGTGGTAACCTTCAAGTCCATATTGTATCTGTCACTGTACATGGGTTTCAAAAAAAGAATGCATTGTCAATGTGTTTCTGTCATTTGCATTATGTTCATGAGACCCTTGACTTTATTAACTTTCGTAGGATTATGGATATTGAATGGGTAAGTATTTTGATATACTTTTGGCAGTAATATGGATTATCTCCATTCATTGCTGTGTATCTTGACAAATCTATTGTGATCTGCACAGGCTATCAGTTTGGATATCTGCTATCGTGTATTTGTCTGGTCATTAACCATTTTTCAGTAAAATTAATTTGCATCTATAATGTCATTGTTCTGCTATTATGTCTAGTTGACTTCCTGTAGAATAGTTTAAACTTAATTATATGTTGATCCAATAGGAATAATAGACTTAAAGCAAGATTTTTTTGTTTACAAGTAAAACAGTTTTCACTGACATAGAATTCACTTTCACTGTATATGGTATGTGTGATATAATCATATACATAAAGACAAAAAAACATTAGACAAAATTTTAGATAAATTTAGTGCTAATAAATCTCCAAATACCTTCTGGTAATCCTGATGTCTGAAATGTTTTTGTGTTTTCTTAGAATATCAAACTGTTGTTCAGAATACATTCTACCTTGCTTTCCACATAACATAACATACCTTTATATTATATTTATATTATTCTCTAGTAGTCTCTTACTATGACTCTATGACTCTGTGTAGGGTAAAAATTGGTCTTTTCTTTTTTAAGAATATAGTGTATTCATGTTAGAAAAGTGATGCTGTCTTTGCAGAATTCATCTATCCTAAGGTTGGGTTTTAAATCAGTGTTGTATCCTCTTTGGAGACATTATCAACCCTTGCTTCATCTTCTAAAATGTGGTATCATTTTATATCGCTTCTTCCATGTCTTTCAATAAGAGTGCACTTTGTATGTTCTGATGTCTAGGTACCTTCTCCCTTTTCTGCAGATAAACTGTTTATCATGTTCTTTGTTGGAGTTACCCTTTGTACTGTGCTTAAAATATGAATAAGGCCTAGTGGTTTGGGTATATCTCTTCTGTACTTTTATTTGCACTGAATTTCTACTATCATTTTGGAACTATTACCATGCTGATATTTGTTCCATAGAACCATTAGCAAATAATTTTGTGATCACAGATTCTGATCAAGGCCTTTTTTTTTCAAGGTATTTTTTAACAGTCTCTGACCATTAATTCTGCTGTACTATGGAAATAGACTGATGCAGTATATTCCTGGTAATAAGGACATTTGTATCCTTAACACCCACAATGTCTATAGCTCTTATTGGGATTATATTTCTATCACACGTGTAAAGCTATACTCCAGAAGGATAGGTATTTTTTCTCTTGGGGGTGTATCAGCCAACATTTCTTTGAGAAAGGGTATTCTACATTTTCAATGTTAAATAAGCTGCAAAATCTTTTTTTTTTTAATTGTTCATTTCCATGGTCCTGTAGTGTGATTCCAGTGACTGGCATGTAATGTGAAACTTGAAGAAGCCATGGTTTTTGGGGGCGGTTCAAGTATCTTCTCAACATAAAATGCTGCCTTTCATTAGAGAAACTATAGCTTTATGAACACTTCTCTTATTCACTTACCCCCTCAGGATGTGATCACCCATCTTCCCCTAACAGCTCTGTCACATTTCTGTGCTGCTAATCAGTTTCAGGCCATTTTGACATTCTCAAGTCTTTACCTGTCTAGGCCACCAGAGCTGGCTAATCTTTGTTTTGGTTTAACTGTTTGATAATTCTTTCTGGAATATATTGTTCGGTATACTAGAATCTGTAAAGCATGTTTATGTTTTGATATGGACTTCATTTTTTCTTTTTTCACATCAGTATAACTTACATACATATCTATTGACTGCTTTAGACTTTCATTTTTACCAACTCAATTTGACTTTTCCATCACATTATACATATTTCAAAAACCTGTATTACAGCTAAAATCTGGTTGCGATAATATGTAAGTACACTTCTTTTTGATAATATCTTGCCTATTCTCTTTATTTCCCTGAAATATTTGCCTTATTTTTATGCGTACCTATGCATTCATGCAAATAGGTTTGGCTTCAAACCGTGTTACTCTAGCAACTTTCTAAGTTTATAAGAGCAATATTTAAAACATGTCACTATGTTTGGGGCTTTGACTCCCCATTTTGTTGGACTTTTTCCAGATCTCTTGCACTAAGAGGTTGAGAGGTATGTTTGTAGAATATAATTTTACCTGGTTTATATTGTTATTCTCTAACACATTCTTTACTATCTCTCCTTTAAATTTGCTGTGTCTGTCTTTGTTATTTGTGCACTGTTAAATATCTTAAATCTGTACTTCTCTAATACTTTCAGTGCTGTTATATAATTTTAATAGCATTGTTTAAAATGTAATATCTGTGACAGAAAATCATTTTGCCTCACCTCTACTAAGAAACATTTCTGTAATATCTTATTTTGATTTTTGCTCCTTGTCAAAACAAAAAAGAAAAGAAAACTTTGAATCAGTAATGTATGTCCCATTTAGTATGTATGTAGCTCTTGTAATCTTAATTGCACAGTATGGTATATTTGTGCCTGGAAATGTTTTGTTAAATTTTCTTTCACTGTCACTAAAATATCGTCAATTTCTAATGATATTAAGCTGGTCTCATGCACCTTGTTAATTGTGTGGACAGAAAAAAAACACATTTTCATAAATTATATGATAGTTTGTGAATTAATATCCACATTTGTTTCACTGTAGGCTAAAACTGGATCAAGACAGTATGGAGATGGAATCTGTAGAGAATTTTGTATCCATGTCCAGCCCTAACTATTTGTTTTAACTGCACTTGAACTGATTACATCTTCTGTCTCTGCTCAATAATTTTGCCCACTTTCCTAGAAGAAAATATACACTTTAGTATGTATTACCTGTTCAATCCTGCTTTTTGATTACTGATGTTTTTCTCACACAAACTACTTATCTCATCTAGCCATTAAGCAGCTCTTCATGGATGAACTTTAATATGTTAAAATGAAACAGCACCTGGTTTGCACACTTTCAGAAGCTAACAAAAAATGTTCAAGTACCTTGCTATTTTTTGTGCATTTTACAGTATTAATCTGAGTAACATTTCCTCATAGGATTGATTAAAAAGTTAAGTACAACACCCTTACCTTTGGCAGGACACCCTCTAGTATGAAATTAGGAACCAGCTTTCCTACCCAGTTAGTGTAGCTGTACTTAAAAGGAAGAATGGAGACAGTTACTTCAACTCATTGAATACAAATGTAATTCATCGCAAAAAAGAAAGTTACTGCAGCATTTTGTTTTCTTTTAAAAATCCCACTCTATCAAAGCTTTGTTTTTCAGCGTGTAAATGAGGTATATGTGCTCCAATAATTTGGTGGCTAGCTGGAATCACTTGAGTATTTTTTTTACAGTGATTGTTCAGTAAGCATACTTGAGTTTTTTGTGGTTCTCTACAGACATAGAAAGTGACCAACAGTAGGCTATGAGGTGATAATGGCTCCCTGTTGAAAATGTTGGCACTCAAAATACTGTGTACCAATGTGCCTGAAGAAAAAAAAAAGACTGAAGACACAGCAGAACAGTGAGTCTCAAAGCTCAAACTTTTCTTAAAACTTCTTTTTGCAGTGAGGCTTGCCCTCCCCTACACCCCCATGTGGGGGGAAACTCCCCACAAACATTTATATTTACCAACTCCAAGATCTTCATGCCTATGAGAAAATGGAATATTCTGAGAAATGGCATCTCAGACTTAATATATGTAAGTCTGATCTTTTGGATATTCTGTCTCCATATTTCAGAACTCAATCTAGTGGGTCCAGACATTTCAAATGGTTACTTTTGAGAATTTGTTTTTTTTTATGTTAATTTGTAGTTTAGTAAGTTCTATTTGTGGGTTGTGGAGAATCTGTTTAGAAATAACTAGATTTCCTCACAAATGCTGATACTCCCTCACAGTTTTCAGCAGTTCTGAAAGCATAACAAAAAGTTGAAACCCAATATAGACTGAATGATGGTTTACATTGAAACCGCATGTTACAACTTTGTGGTATATACAAATGTAGATGTGCTCATCCATATGTGCCTGAAGCTCTGTAACAAAGTAGGCAAGATGCTGGCTTCATAATCTAAAGGTTCTGAGTTCAAACTTTGCTTTGGTGGTACATCGCTTTTAGTTTAACTTCTACAACAAATGTAAGCAGAGGAGTTTTGGGGTTTGGGGTTAGCATAACGGTTAAGGTGTTTACCTCACAGACAAAGAAGTACAGAGTTTGAGTCTCACTAAGGGAAATCATCTTGGCTTAAAATGGCCTATAAGGATAGCTAGCCTAATTCTTACCTATGAAATAGCAGAAGCACCTCAAGTTCAAGCAGTTTACTGGTAATACTCCATGAACTGAGCAGAGAAACATTTATGTGGTTTAGAATGGAATTTGCTGCAGTCTGTTTTATTATATTAGAATGTTCAAAAATCTTTCATCTGCCTTACTAGTGAGCACTTCAGTTTCATACCAGGAAGGACTTCTCCTTTGACCGATAATCTTGAGTTACCCTCCTTTCCATATCTTCTCACTCACTAAGTGTGAACTACAGTACTTACAACTTTAATCTTCTTTGGCTGCTTACTTTTAAAATGCCTGATATAATCCTATCACTGCCACATGAAGGAAGCAGGAAAGGCCCAGGTACAAAAAATAATTATAATGTTCAAAGATAGTGAAAACTGAAGACACTAGTTGATTGTACTCACTCACTTAGCACTTTATTCTTTATCAATAAGACTTGTTTACAGTAAAAGCAAATCAGAAAAAGGCATGCCATAACTCTATAGCAGATTTCCTTTATTTATTCTAATGTATACAAATTCTTCATAAAAGAATTGAAGGGCTTGAAGGGAACACGGCAGGTGAACAGTAGTGAGGTTTCACACAGGCCCAAGCAGTTAATGACTATGCTAAAAGATGCTGGATCTACAGACTTGTCAGAGCTGAGGTTGAATTCTGGGAGGGACAAAACTGGGCTAAATGAACATGTAGAGGGTGTAAAAGAGAACAGCATTTAAAAAAGGTGAGTATCTGGTGTGTAAATCTACATTATGACAAGGATCTGATATGTTGTCATAGAAAGAAGAATACCATGGGGTGCTGACAGTGTCTGGCTAAGAGTATGATGGGGTAACCTATCACAACGAAAGTGATAAGAAAGTAAAATAACAGCCGATACCTAATCAAACACATGCATGCCAATAATATTTTGAAAAAATACAGGAAACTCTTTAAGTATTGACCTCTTTGCAATGAGTTCCAAACTTTTTGGCCTATCCCAGGCTACTCAGAGTAATTAAGACCTGGATGGAAAAGATAAACCCCGGGCTTCATGAAGCTTGCGCCAGGTACAGGCATAGTGTAGGAGGTATAATGCCAAATATGGCCGCCGAGCGATTCAGGTATGAATTAGTAGTCAATGCAATGCAAATGAGGCAAGTAATAGTGAATCGCAAATGTCCCTCCGGACTAAGGATGTACCATACGGGCAGCGCTACAACACCGAGCAGTGGTTTGGAGGTATACATGATATCAGCAGTGGGGTGTGCCACCATAGCTGTAAGCACATTAGAGCAATGCAAATCTGGCCTGCCCATTGCTAAGCAAAGCTGCAGGATAGGGGTGGGGATGCAGGTATAGCATCGTTTAGCTGAGAGCACATATGGTGCCCGAAAGCGCATGTGTACGCGGATGAAAATGTGCCCGAAACCCGGTAAGTGGACGCACGTGTCACGCACCATAGCTCAAACAGGAAGGCTAGGGGAAGAAAATAAGGAAATGCCGCAGTAGGATAATTGGAGTAAAACTGAGCAATTGACACCTATTAAGTCACAGTGGGCAATCAACGGCAGCTAACAAGTCCGCTAGCAGCAACCTGCAGAACAGGATAGGGGAGGTGTCAGATTGCAAAGAAAAGAGAACTGTTATAGCAGAGCAAAGCAAACCTGCAGTAGATCGGCCATAGAACACATGTCGTAAGATAAGCCAGGTTTTGGAAAGTACAAATGAAAGCAGGCTGCTGGATGCATGCCAGAAAATGGGAGGGGAAATGTTAAGAAATGTTAAGGGAAGGGCAAGAGGTAATCCACAGCAGCCAAATGTAATCAAACATCAAAGGCACCACAATAGCAGTACCTGTAGTAAAACACATAAGATACCGTGTAGCTCCGATGGTACATACACACCCTATGACATCATCAGTGTTCACAGCACAATAATATAAAGTGTGAAGGCACCTCACACAGACCTGTGTATTCCCAAACACTGCACCATCGGTGTAAACAGATGGGGAACTTTTACAATGTACATGTTGGGAGCTGCCATAGCTGTGATTCATCACCATGTGTTAGAGACTGAAGGTGTTGTGGAGGATGATGCTGACAACCACCACAGGCTCCGGAGGAGGAGAAGAGTGTTCAGACCAAGGGTAACCTACCAGGGGCTACATGATCTGGAGATAGTAGAGTGTTACAGGGTGGACAGGGATATCTTACAGCAAATAGTTGAGCTGTGCCGGCCACGCCTGAGATCCAGAAACAACAGAGGGGGAACCCATTCCAGTGGACACGAAGGTATGTGTAAGCTTGCGAATACTAGCCACAGGTACCTTTCAAAGGCCAACTGGAGATATAATGGGGATCTCACAGGCATCAGCATCCAGGGTACTACACCAGTTCCTGGATGCTATGTTACCACATGCCAATGAGCATATATACTTCCCCTGAACTCAGGAGTTGGCCAGCAATATGCGTCTCTTCCACTACCCGGAGGTACTGAATGCGATAGACTGCATGCACATACATATCAAGTCACCACCCAGTGAGAATGGTAGGCACTACATAAACCGCAAGGGATACCACTCCATCAACTTCCAGGTTGTGTGCAATGCCCAGGGCATTATTATGGATGTGTGTGCTGGCAGCCCTGGAAGCTACCATGACTCCCACATCTGGCATGCCTCACAGCTGTATCAGTTATTTGTCAGGGGTGACATCCCACATGGCCACCTTGTGGGGAATGCTGGCTATGCATTGGAGCCGTGGATGTAGAATGCACACACACCAATGCAAGAATGCCATAATGAGGCACACGCACAAACCAGAATCATCTTAGAGCATGTGTTTGGGATGCTGAAATCATGGTTCCATTGCTTGGACATATCTGGTGGAGCTTTACAGTACTCTCCAGGCACGTGTGCCCACATCTCATAGTATGTGCCATGCTACATAATATGATCCTGCGGAAACAGCTGCAGCAGTGACATAATGGTGAAGGCCCTCACAGCCCACCACAATTGCCAAGGCCATCACAGGAACAGAGGGATTCAGACCACGAACACCCTGTGCCAGCCCCAGTAGGCAGACGGAGGCATGCCCAATATGCCCACGCCTTGGCAAAGAGGGAACTTATAGCACATACACTGACAGTGTAGGCCCCTATGGACTGACATACCTCTCCACCTGCACACACAGTAAATTGGATGCCACACACACATGACCACCTGTAAATTGTAATGTATAGGTGGCCTACTGTGTGAATCCTACATAGGCAGACCTCAACCATTGCACACACAACAGCTATTAGAACAAGGAATGTCAACACCTGAACAGTACACGCACCTAACAGCATATGCTGATACTGTATGTATAGGTTCCTAGGTACATCAGTAGGTACATGCCCAATTGTCAGAGGCCATTCATCAACCGAGGCAAACAGTGTCTGCTGTCGTCACCACATCAATTAACCAACTGTCCCTCAGTGGAGCAGAGCCAATTGCGGGATCCATGTGTGTAATCACTGTTCCCCACACACTCTGCATGGCTTACCTGGTGTGTTAATGAGGTGCTCCATATAATGTAATCAGGGATGTAGTGGCAAAGCATGAGGAGTACCCATGGCAGGTATCTGTCACCCCAGCATGCTCCACCTATGGTTTTGTGAAGGTGTAGCACATTATAGTGTGTGGCTCACAGTGACATACATTACTAATGCTGGAGCACATCCATTAAACATCACTTGGACATAACATTAATAGGTCTCATCCATATGTAAACTAATTGAGTTACACATTTGATTGCAGTATGGAGTAACAGCCATAGTACAGTCCACATACAAAACACCATAACACGTGTACAAATCCCAGATGCCCAAGTGGTAAATGCACTGACTGTCGTGCATGTTCCCAGTCCCACGTCCTGCAAGGGACGTTACGTAATCCCGAAGGCACGAATAATGGATGTTGGATGCAGGTCATCAGATCAGGTTTAGCACATGTCAGTGGGATTATGCATTGGCAAGTGCTGGTAAGCGGCGTTTAAACATGAATATATGGATATGCATGAAACAGGGCTAAGCTTTTCTGAATATCGTGCAGATCACGGTCAACGATGTCCAGAACAGGTGAAACTATATTATTCAACCCTGTACTAATAGTGCCTGCTCTGAAGGGTAAAACGACCACTGCCAGAAGTAGAACACGCAATCATGTACACAATCACCTAACACTAAGCTACCCGAGATGTACCAATGGCAGGTGTGTATTGTGACAGGTTAAAACACAAACGTGTGGAGTCCAGGAAACAGTATACACCGACATGTACACAACGAAAGGTGTGTTCTCCCTCTCACTCTCTCTCTCTATATATATATATATATATATATATATATATATATATATATATATATATATATATATATACATATGTATAATAGAGATAGAAAGGGTGATAGAGAGATATAAGTTGCTATATATGTATTCACCTATATCTGCAAATATATAGATAGGTCAATGGCATGTACACAACCATGGAGGTACAAATAAATAGGATACTGCCAACTATTGAATGTGTCACATACCGACACGCATAATCACGAGGCTGAAAGACCGAAAGACCACAGTACTGGAACACTAGAACTGAGAGTAATATTATCACGATGTTAAGGGACATTTAGTTATCACTGCCGGTGCTGCGGTCCAGGTACGTACTGTGTTCAACTGTGTTTGTGATTGCTGTAGTCTGTGTATGTGTGTGTGTTGAGGGTGCTGTGTGCATTTCTGTGGGACTGTAATGTGTGTGTGTGTGTTTGCATCGTGTGTCTGTTAGTGCTAACTCGGAGGTAGATCATTACGGTAGGTGTGGTCATTGCTGGCCGGAGGCATACGGTTGCCACCTGTCCCACTTTAAGAGGGACAGCCCCTCCCTGGGCAGTTGTGCCCTGACAAAACATATTAAAAAGGGCAAATGTCTGAGATTGTAGGACATAACTATGTCCCATATATGTCCCATATATTTTGTAATAGTTGCATTAAATAGTTATGCATGTATCTAAAATACGTAAATGTTACATGAAACATGATAAGTAGCTAAAGTGCTTCAAGAATAAGTATGTATTCAGGATAAAAGTATATTCTATCATGTGTACTGACCGTGGGTATGTATCGGCCTGTAAACACCGATGTGTGTCCTGCAAATGTCCCACTATAGCCATTTGAAAAGGTGGCAACCCATGCCAAAGAGGTTCAGTCACCAACACAACTGCAATGAGTGCAAATATCTGTGACAGAAATACAGGAGACAGCTGTCATTTAGTAACATTCCCTTACAGATTGATGTATTTCTGGAGGTATTGAAGTATCAACATCACCTGCATGCTATATAGAAACCAATTAACAATGGCTCAATGTATAAGCCCGTAACAACCATAGTTTCTCAGTCTACTAAATGATAGGTCTTCAATTAGGGAAGGAGCCCACACACACATATATGGAATATGTAGAAATGCAGTCCCCACAAACCTGTATATGCTATGTACACCCACCTACATCTTCCCCACACCTGAAACAATTGCAATACAGACTGTAATAACATCACAAACATACACTCACTCAATTACATCTGCAGAACCGTTAACATACCTTGTGAGAGACACATTTGTAATGGTGCCGTGTGAAATCATAGCTGTTGTATAATGGAAGAGATGACGATGTTACTTGTTTTGTTTGCAGTAGTCCCTTATCAGACGGTTGAGATGACAGGTACACTCACATGTAGAACCACATACTCTAGCCATCACACACAATCTATGGGGGGCATGAATTCAAAGTATCCATGTCTCTCCAAATAGCAGTTACAATTCCTCACAACAAAACACATACAGGCCGTCTCCCCGAAGGTAGGGCAAACGGGCAATGCCCAAGTGGAGAATTCAATTATACCCCACTGTTGCGGCATAATTGGCGAATGGAGTAGCGGCACAGTTGATGTGCATATAATAATTTACTCAGGAACACCAATTGGCAGCAGGATACCACATGTTACAGGTATCAACGTTTATAAGGATGCCTTGCCATACATTCAAACTGTAAGCTCATACCATAGAGCCATTTAAACAGGAAAGGTGTAAGAGAGATATTTACGAAGAGACAGAAACAAGGTATGTAGAACACTTAGTATGTCAGTGTATGTAGAGCCTGTTTTGTAGTAATTAAAGTGTACGCAATGCATAAAGTGGGAAAAGGTATTATGTAGTGATGTCTTGTTGAGCATAGTAACGCTTGTAGAAATTGTGTGTCCTGCTGTGGGCCACAAGGTAAACATCTCATACACCACAAGGGATGCTACATGAGGGCTTTAAACACAACAATTCCACACCACCCGCCGTCAGTGGTAGGGTTTGTCCAGCATGTACGTGCCATAGCAGGGGATAGTATATGTTGATATACTGTCACAGTAGGCATGTGTAGGGGCATATAATGAGAATAACATGCCTAAGGTGGTCCTGCTGTGCAAGTATGCTTTGCATTATGGGATAATGTTTAAAATATGTGTAATGTACAGTATTGTAGGTAGATATGTCAGATATTTTACACAGCATAACTCTTATATCATGCAAACAAAGGGTATCGTCTATTGGCATGTACAATACACAATAACAGGATACATATGGCTTGTAGTCATGGGACACTGTAACAGCATGACAGCTAACTGAAATGGAAAAGCTACTCAATTATCCATGCACAAAGGACATGTAATAGCTTCACAGGTTCATAGTGAGGTACTATGCAGTCTGGCCAAGTCCATATGTAAGCCCAATGACAGTGTTTTTACTGACGGTACCTCCCTAGGGTAGTGTCTTGTCTGTGAACAGCAGAGTCATGTGTTACCTGCACCTGTGTACAGTACAGCCACTGCAGTGATCCCTGGCATACATGTGTGTCTCACATCCATCCATTGAGGTATCTCCTGAAGAGTGCTAGTGAGTGTCCCTGCTTGATGTACTTAGGAATCATGTTCCAAAGCATGGTGAGTGTCTGGTTCAGGAATGTATCCCTCAAGCACGTCCCACTCATCGTTGCGTTTGTGCACATATCCATGAGCATGTTGCTCTCAGTGGCTTTTGCTTATGTTGCTTATGTGGAGTATATCTATAAATATTGTTGTGGACATGGACCCTGTATGTTCAGCAGAGGTCACCCCTGAGTATGCAGTATGCAAATGTGTACAGTCATGGTGTCCATAGTTGTGCCACATACGTCATCCTTCGGAGGTCAATAATCCTCATGGTGTGTTAATGTTGTGGTATGTAAAGCCATTGCTGTTCCGTAAGGTACACCCAAAAGGGGTGTTGTACCCTTGAACCTGTGTCATTCATCAGGAGTATAGAGATACAATGGGTGCCTTTATTCCAGCTACAGACCCATTACAGATAAGGGTGGCCACGTAGAAGGATATCCACGACACATTGGCAATATGGCTATCAAAGGAGTGGGTGCTATATACGTGTGTACTAAGATCCCGTATAATGTCACATGTATGTAGGGGACTACCACCTATATGATAGTCAGTGGGTGATTAGTGTAATCCAAAGTTGATGTCTATGCACCTTGTGTTATGCAGCTTGAGGCCGTGTTATTGACATCAGGTATCTGTCACAGTGACACCCATATGGAGGGTGTCTGTATCAGCTGGTGGATCAATCATGGCTCCTTGTTTGCAGTCATCTGGAAACCTATTCAGGGAAAGTCGCTTTGTGCTAGCCTGTACCTCAGGGAAGCATATACCGAAAATGAGTGGTCCTATGACCGAGGACTGTGGTACACCAAGTGTAACTGAATTACAGTAGTTACCACGGTATGCTACCCTCATTGTGTGGGTCCTGTCTGTGAGCCACTTTGCATAACATCCCGAGACGTAGGGGTCGATGTGCAGATGGATGTTTATGTTGTCAATACCAGAATGGAGAATGGTGCTGAAAGCCAATGAGAGGACAATGTAGGCTGTGTGGACCCCCTTACCGTCAACAACTACCCTGGTAACTGTATCAAAGGAGTCCATCAGGTGTAGGAGCCATGGTCTGGCCCTAACAAATCCAACACGGGTGGCAGCAAAGGTCTGGAGGCCACCAATGTCTCTGTGAATGACTTCCATGATGATGATGTGCCCCATAGCTTTGCAGAACAGTCCACACAGGTGTATATGGCAATAGTCTCTGTGGTTCATTGTGGTGCCACCTGTGTAGAGTGTGATAACTGTTGCTGTGCACCATTCAGGGGCCACAATGTCTGATACAAGGCTATTACTGAATGTGGTGGCCAAGTGCGGAGCCATGTTATTCTGAGGTTTGTGTAAATCACAGCCTGGGATGTTGGACAGTCACATGGAGTTTGTGTTCCAGGCCTTAAAGAGTGCAGGTTGGAACTGCGTAGTTGTGACTGCAGGGACTCTGCATTGTTCCTGTATGGATTTTGGCCCTGTAGGGAGTGACAAGGTATAAAGTTAGCATTGAACCTATCTGCCAGGATACTGCCAATAGCAGTCGGTCTGCAATGTTCCTGCCTAACCGTCGTATGTCAGAGCAGATGTGGGTATTGCCATTGAGTACTGACATACCTTCATAATGCTTTGTGGTAGTCCTTGGAATGTGTCTCAGTAATGTTTACGTAGCTAGCTTTGGAGGATGTGATAAGGGATCCTGGATTCCTACTGAGGCTGACCAGTGAGCTACCCCACCCATGGGATTGTACCCCACTTTGCAACAGCCACCACCTTCTGTTGTACATTATGTGTATGGAACTGGACCCCCAGAGTGGCGTCCATTATCTGGTGGTACCATCATGGCTCTGTTTGGGATAGCATGATCCATGCAGTCGTGTAAGTGCTAATGAAGTGCACTGGTGTATGTGTCAGCGTTTGTAAGTGCATTGTCCATCTGTATGGGTGTCATGATGTTTACTACCACTGTCATAAGACGTCTGAAGTAGGTGTTGTAGAAATCTTGTGCTATGTATTCCGTGAAGGGTGTGGTGCCGGGATGTGGATAACAAGAGTGATTAGCATATGTTCAGAAACTACCAACGAGGGGATAACCCCAGGTGTGGTACACCAGTCACATGTTGGTAATGTCCATGTCTAGGATATTGTTGGTCTTGGTGGTGGTGTGTATGGGTTGATCCAGCCGAGTGGAGGTTAAGAATCCCAGAAAGCATTGGCCTAATGTGTCGGTACATGAGTAGGTATCCCAGTTAAGTGTGGGGTAGTGTCAGTCTCACATCAGTAGTACCTGTCTGAACCCTACTGTCCAGTACACCAAGAAATGAGGGCTAGTAACCGTGGGGTATGTTGTTGAATCCGTAGTAAGTTACAATGTGTATAGCAGTTCTGGCCACAGTTAGTTGCACGTGGATCACCTCTGATGCATTGTGCTAAGGAACCAGCCTGGAGGTGTGTACATCCTTGTGAAATATGGACACACCTCCGCCATGGGTGTTCCGGTCCTGGTTACATGACTGAAAGGTGTGGTCTGCGTGTAACCTGTCAGTGCAGGTGTGCTCTGCAGAGCCTAGAGGCAGGTCCCAGTCACTGCAGAGATATCGACGTGGTCCATTATAAGGAGTGCCTCGCCTGAGTGCGTTAGAGATGAAGATGTCAAGCATTGAGTAACAGTACCCCAGGTTTTGCTTGCCTGTTCCTGTTCTGGTGGTGAATGTTATTGGAAACTGTCCAAGACAGGCAGTATAGGAGCAGCAAGAGCCTTACATGTTATCTGTACTCCCAGGGCTGACAGGTGCAGGTCATCTGTGCCAAAGCATCGTGTTTTGTTGACCATGTTATTCAAAGCAGACAGATACTGGATGCCTGTGGAATGACAGCAGAAGCATAGGCAACTGTTGAAGTGAAACATTCAGTCGTTGTACAGTGGTATCAGTCTGGATGAATGCAGAATGCTTCTCAGGGCTTGGGCGATACCTTCTGGGCTACAAGACTGGAGAGCTATTGCATGTCCCTGTACATGTAGTCCAGGAAGTTACATCTCAGGGCAGTCACACTAACATGGAGAATGACAGTCAAATTGTACCTGGTGAGGTGTGGCATGGGTGCATAGGTTATGTTGTGGATCCTGTTACCTGACAGCCAGATGTAAGCGACTATTGCCTTGTGTAGCCTGCTGAGTGGGACATCAGTGTGACCGCCTACAGAGTCACCTATGACCGCTGTGTTGGGTATGTTATGACACCCTATTGGCTGTAGTTGATGTGCACACATGAGTCTGTGGGCTATAAGTAATTTGTGTTGTGTTTGGTGATGGGGGCTGCCTCTGTTGCCTACACAGAGAGTATGGAGAGGTTCTGCAAATGTTTTAGTCATACTATGTGTGGCCTGTGGTGGTGGAGATCTAGTGAGACTATGTGATGAGTGGGGTGTGTTGCAAATGTTAAATGTCCCAACATGAATGTCAGGTTCAGTCTGGGTTGGTGAGAGCATTACCCCTAGCATGGCTACATATGTGCATCTCCCACAGGCTGTAGTGTCGTATGTTGGGAGGTGAGCATTGACTATGTACATGAGACAATTGCTCTATTGCCTCATGTTTGCCATATTCATCATATAGACAGGCAATAACACTGGTAAGTGACACTTGGACATGCCTGTATATTCAACCATGTCTCACAAGATAAGTGAGTTATGTGTGTACAACAGCTGTTGTACTGTAAGCAAGCTGTAAATGTAAGGACAGACAGTGTACCTGTAAGAAATGAGTTGGAATGTGTGCTATAGTAATTAGTAGCTCATGAAGTGTTTACATGTTCTGAACAAGTGCTGAGCATGAATATGCAATACAGATAGGGTGTTGGATAATATAAACCCACTGCAATCCACAAGCGGAGACGCCAGTCATAATTGGAGGCACTTCACTATTACCCTCCTGAGTATGGTCTGCAAGTCTATGAACCTTTATCAATGTAGATGTTAGCAGTACAGATGTAGATGACAGTACGGATGATTTCACACTGCATAGCACCTGTGACAGGTCATAGGATATCACCCATACTGTGTTTCAGCTACACTGAGTATACTAGATGTACCTTTGTATGCCACAGGAGTGGTCTACCAGTGGCCTGTTGACAGAAGCAACACTACAAAAGGTGTCTGAATGACATGTGCATACCACACCAGTGGCAGCTACAGTAAATCAGGGTTAATGTTTTGTACTCCCCCCTCATTGTAGCCCATACCACACAGACAAATGGGAGGCATCTGTGTATGAAAGGATGTGAATGGCCATGACCTAGGAGCAATAGCTGTCTCAGTATTGTGGACAACATACAGAATAGGCTTTGTGGGTGAAGTGCGTGACATATGTGCACAATCTGACAGCTGATAATAGCATTGTCACAGCTAGGTGAATAACCCTGTACCCATTAACTACCACCTAGGCAGCGGTCAACATTATGGACACTGTGTGTAAGGGATGGTGCTGTGCAGTTCACCTCCCTGAGCTTGTGCCATCTCCAGGCCTATTAGGTAGTCATACGAGGCACCCATGTCATGACAGGTTGCCATCCATGAGCATAGAGATCATTGGACAGGCATACTCAGCACTCGGGTGACCAATATTGGATCACATATCACCTTTCAGGGGTATTGGCCATGCGTGGACGGGCAATACCAGCCTTCACAATCTTCACCTCCACTATGCAGCATGCTGGCTATCTTGCATAAAGACATGTGCTACACTGTGATGTTGGACATGCTACACGTACATATCCTGATCTGAAAGACATATGTCATGGACAGCCACCGTCCTACTACAATGATCGCCACATGCTGGACTGATCCCTGTGCCATACATGTTACATACTCCTGCCATACCATGCAACCCTGTCCATCAAAACTGCACATGTCATCTCTGTCAAACATGGTGCGATGACCACATGGTAGATGTATCATTAACTGTCAGGATCAGTAACGTGGCACTGATGCACCTGGTGGTGTTAAAATGGCTGTTGGATACATCTAGAAAACCTTGCCCATACATGCTATGGTTGATAACCATCCCTGCGAATAATGTCCGGCTAGCCATTGTCCCATGTGCATCACATGTGCAACACAGGCAATATGTGGCATGATGTTGAACTGCTGTACAGTGCCATGTAGATGTATATGGCAAAGCACATGCATGTAAAGATTTCTGTGCGCATGTGTGCATTGTCACTGCTCATGTCCGTTAAGGCAGTGTATGTGTTGATATGTGAGATATACACAGCATCAAGGTCAACAGAATTACTGTGGACACATCCAGGCATGTGCTAATAGGTAAGAACACCAGTACAGGCAAACAGACATGCCCACATCAAGACAGCATTCACATCGACTATGAGCAATGTAATGAGGTGACACACATACATGGTGATGATATCCAATGCACAACGGGTGTTACATGTGTGTGACACAAACATGTCAGTTGTGTCAGTGTCATGATGATTTGCAAAGATAACTGTTCATATGTACTAGATTTAATACAAATGTATGTGCAGCTGTATCTCTATACATCTCTGTGATACTGTGACCTGTCTCCATCATTATGCCTTCCAGATAATGCCTCGTTCACGCCTGCCAGCGTATAGCCACCTGGAGGATGATGCCCTCATCCCGTACCTCCATGATAACTATGAGGTGTTATTCAGCCATGTGCCACAGCATGCCCAGCAGCGTGACGACCTGTGGCAGGAACTATGCAGGAGGGTTAATGATGTGGGTGGCCATAACTGCACCTACCAGTAGGTACGCAGACACTGCATGGTCCTGATACGACATGCAAAACAGCGTGCCAATGCAATCGCCAGGGAACAAGGTGGAACAGGTGGTGGGCCACCAACCCAGCCCCCACTCACACACACCAAGGAGCTACTGGCCAGCCTCAAGACACCCTCAGAACAGCATCCACAAACACTAGCTGCCACCGTGGAGGTGGGTGTCTCCCAACCACTGAGCCTGGAGTTGCTTGGTAAGTCATTACTGCACATATGACTATTATATCCCATTTAGTTGCATGTGTCACTGTACAATATGTAATGTAACATCATATGCGGGGTATGTTTACACACATGCCGCATACTATAGTTTGCTACCCTGTGTATGCACACATGTGCATACTATATGCTATTGTACAGGCAAATGTGTTAACATGCACAGTGCACCCTGTAGCTGTCATACAGTCATGGATAATGTTCAAACCGCTGTGTCACCCCTATACAGGTACCTCTGGTGTGCCACACAGACATCAGTCCATTGCAGGTGAGACAGTTATCAGTATCAGGCATGTTAATGCATATATCTATTCGCCATGTGGCCAGTTAACACATGTACACATAATGTATGGTCCAGTCACAATATACAGGTTGCATCTGTCATCAAGCACACTGGCTACCCATGTGCAATATATACAGACTAAATGAAACACCAACATGAAACCACAGTATCTGTCATTGCTAGATGTGTGGACAGCTGTGCATACAACGGTGGAGGTGTTGTTCAATGTAGGCATATGTACTATACATTGGAACAACACATGTGTGGTATGCAAACAGTACCACACAGTGAGCTGGGATGTGGGCAGCCCACAGGATTCACCATTGTGTAATATGCCCCTGCAATGGGTGCACACATTGTGATGTGCCATCTGACAAGTCCCAGACATGTAGTGTTGCAGCTGCAATATTGTTTCACTATCCCATAATACATACCCCACATACCAAACATACAACCCTTTGTCTGCATAACCCTGTGGACAGTGACGTATCTGACATCTATGGGTGTATGTCATATGGGACAACACAGACATGTGAGATAGATGGCCATCACAAACATTTGGCCAACACATGTTCACACATGGCCATGGAGGATGGCCAGAGACATGTAGCCACACAGTAGATGTGATGTGTATACACCCTGTTGCACATTGTCCACACATGGTCCAACTATAGCCTTTGTTGAATGGTTATATAGTTGATGTGGAACACTGGACATCCTAAAAGCCTGTGCACAGCTTGTGGAGGTGTCACTTAATTCAACCATATAAGATGTGTTGAACATCATGACTGTGTCATAGCATGACAGTAGTCACCTGTACAGCTTCCACAGACATAGACACCACATCAGGCCACAGATACCATACATTTCCCTTGCTGCTGTTGGACATCACTGTCAGCCGTGCACCTCGTGTGTGTGGTACATAAATGTCATGTGGGACATGGTGTATTGACAAGTCTGCCATGTGTGGACATGGTTGCCAGGCAGCTAAGACATGTTAGTAGTTGTGCAGGGGTGTCATCCATAGGTCTTCCAGTGACCTGTCACATGACACAGCATGGTTTAGTGTGTATACACCTCAGCGACGTGGGTCACAATCCACAGTAGTTATGTCATGTGTTTGCACGCAGTCATGGCTATGCACTGTGTGTGTATTACACACTGTATAGCAATATAGGTGCCTCATGATGCCATGCAATGGCACAGTGTCTGTACTTCACACTGTATAGCAATGTAGACGCCTCATACTACCCTTCAATGCTCATGCACATCTGCTAAAAGTGCTTTCTATCTGTAGGGCATACAGACAACACTGCAATGTGATACCCATTACACTGCTGTACATGTGTCAGGACACCATTGTGTCAGACATGTATGCATGTCAATGCACATGTCAGCAGATTACATGTCATACTACATGTCAATGTCAAGGTCACATCAGCCATGTGTACTGTTAACCTGTGCTGGTCCACATGGTGTATCACAGGGATGCATGCTTACTACCATGATTGTGTGAACTGCATGGCTTCTGATATGACACCTGCTTGCTGTTGTGTGCAACCCAGGGAGGTATGCTAACTACCACTATTAATGTCTGAGCTGCATGCCATCTGCTGTATCACATGCATGCTGCATGCCATCTGTCAAATCACATGCATGGTGAGTCAGTGAGTCAGTGAATCTGTGTGTCTGTGTGTCTGTGTCTGTGTGTCTATTGTAATGTAGAGTCTTTCTTTGCATTCACAGGTGATGTAGGTGCATTACCCTCCTGCGGTCCATCTGATGTTAGTGTCCCCACAGATACTAGCAGTGATGAACATATGCATGAGGTACAGGCAGGGTTGTCAGGGGCTGAATCTGTGCCAATGGTTGCCATCCCAGCTATGTCCCCTCTTCCCCGCACACAGTACTCATGCCAACACATACCCCATCACCAGTGGCCATAGAGGAAGGACAGTCAGCGTGTGTTAGCTTGGAACAGGAATGTGTGGTGGCTACAGAAGGTGTGTCTCCACACCATGGTGTCAGTGTAATGACTGCAGATGTGCCACACAGGCATGTGG
This sequence comes from Protopterus annectens, assembly GCF_019279795.1. NCBI lineage: Eukaryota > Metazoa > Chordata > Ceratodontiformes > Protopteridae > Protopterus > Protopterus annectens. The sequence continues at coordinate 230,821,786 of NC_056734.1, read as the reverse complement.
CCAGTGCTGCTCATAGGAGGACCTCTGGCAGACATGCACCTGCAGGACAGAGTGCAGCAGCTGGTGTCACCAGATGCATGTTCCAGACTGTAATGGCAGCACAGGCACATGCTGAATGGCAGAACACAGAAGGGCAGAGGCTTCAGAGGGCTGCTATCCATTCTTTAAACAACAACATCCAGGCATTGGCAAATGCTCAACAGCAGATCGCTGATGTTCTGGACAGGCGATTGGGTGACATGGTTGGAATCCTTGACCGTGGCATGGCAATCTGCGAGCGTGAGCTGTCTGTGCTGGAACATCTGGTAGGAGTGAGGCATAGGCCACGTGGATGTAGGCCAGCTACACCACCTGGTGCAGGTCAACGTGAACGAGCCACCTCACATGCCTGCTCCCACAGTGCCAGTAGCAGTAGCAGTGCAGCTGGTGCTGCGCTGTCCACACCAGGACACAGCAGGCCACGTGGACATGGCCCTGGATGTTCCCAGTGGGGACACGGTTCCAGTGGACATGTGTCATCGGACAGTAGCCAATCTGTACCTCTGCCTGGTAGTGCCCATGCAACCCCTGGCAGGCACAGGTCACATGGCCGTGGCTGGACACAGTGAGCTGTACATCCTGGTCTGTACAATCTGGAGCTGTCAATAATACCCCTGTGTAGGCTGGACACATGGCAGAACTGTGTGCACACATACACGCACACAGCAGAAACATCTGTAGGGCACCGCAACACCCACATGCATAATGACCACACATGTCCAATCAGATCACCGGCCCTAACCCACACACATGATGTCATCCACTGGTGCAGCCTATGCCCCTGGCAAACATTATCACCCTGTGCATATGATGATGCCTGTGCCACATCCCTGTCATCCACACCATTGGTGCAGGGACATGCTCATATGGTCTGATGCACAGGGTGAACAGAATAGTGAGAAGTGTATATTACATTTGTTGTGTACTGTTGACATGCACCAGACATACCATGTAGTACAGGTTTAGAATGCATTGTTATATGTTCACAGTATGTGTCTTGGTAACAACAGTAACAGCATGTTGGTAATGATGCCCTGCTTCCCTCCTTAAGGTCTAATTGCATGTGCCATTACGTTACAGTGTTTGCAGCTAGAGTGCATTGTTGTATGTTCACAGTCTGTGTCTTGGTAACAACAGTAACAGCATGTTGGTAATGATGCCCTGCTTCCTCCTTAAGGTCTACTTGCATGTGCCAATAAGTAGCAGTGTTTGCAGTTTCCCATGTGTAAATGTGGAGTACTCACAGGCATGTATGGCAATACCAGCATGCTATACGTAGCCTCAACTTCACTGTTAGAAAGGCTACCATTCCACAGATGTCCACACATCTACTGATCCAGAAGCATGTGAGCTGTTTAATAGGCTACAGTGGCTAGAGACGTGACATCCATACTGGGTCACATCACAGGTATGGTGACATGGTGCGGGGTTTACACAGCGGTCTGGCTGATGTCAACGTTAGAGGCCAGTTGATAGCATGAGGCCTCACTGTGTAGCAGTAATACACTGTCACATTACAGGATGAGAACACGCACAGACATACACAGAAACACACAGTAACATGACCACACTCACGGGGTCAACAACACTATAACGCACACTTGATAGTGTTGAGGTGAGGACCCCTGCCTATGTGGTAATCACCTTCACAGTACTGTGCACCCACATGATGTGACACAGAGAATGAACATGTACAGGTAGCCAGTAAGGCTGAGACTGATGGCATCAACAGGGTAGTAGACTGCATCACCATGAGGGGTTAGGGATCCTGTCTGTTCTGTATGGTAGCATACACCCTCACTCCATGCACCAGACAGCCATACATACACACACACACACACACACACACACACACACACACACACACACACACACACACACACACTGTGGAGTCCACAAATGTCATTCACATACAGATAGCTGACATGTGTGTGATACACACACCACCCCTGCCTACGTCTTGCTTTCTACACTGCAGTATGTACAGATCTCTACAACAGTGTACAGGGGTGTGTAACAATTGGGATGTATTCCCCACCATACATGGCATATATGGTCACACAAGCAAACACACATGGCAGTACTGTGAATCATACACCTGCTATATGATGATACGTCTGACAGACATGCAGCTGTATTGGCCGCATTATGTGTACCAATGCTACCTTCGGCAATTGTGCTGCTATACGCACAAGGGAGGATGTAAGTGTTACAGGTGTCAAGTGATGTACAGTCAGTAACACCCTGACCGCTGTGTAGGTTGTATGTCTTCACCTTCAAGTAACAGTAACATACAGTACTGTTTGCAAATGTAATGGTAGGATGGCTTGTGACACACCTGTGAGCTGTCTTCAGCAAACATCCATCTGCAAAGGTGGACCACCACTTTATGTACACACATCCATCCATACCTGATGTACATCCTACCGTACTGTCAGTATTTCACCATATACAGGTGTCAATGATGGGGCTGCATTGCAACTGCATGTTGTAGTTAGACACAGATGAACGACATACATCAGCTACTGCACATGCATGGTAGCTGCATGCACACCACTACATGTACATGTGTGTTGGTCCTACATTCCTGTCATGTAGCCATGTTTGTATGCATTGCAATTGGTGGACATGTGTGATGACATACATGACACATGGACTGTTGTATGATATGTTGGTTGTCATGGGTAACTAGTACAGAGGGAATGTTACCTCAGTCAACATTGCTACCTTATGTACTGTTAGCATTCAACAGCCATGGACCTACCTTCCATGTGCATGCGTGTGATTGCTGTAGCCACTTGTCTGCACAGAGGACAGCAAAAGCTATGCTATGTACATATGCGTCGTGTGTGTGTGGGCCATGTACATATCCACTGCGATTACATGTATGTCATATCCAAACATGAGTGTTTTCTGGTGTACAGCGACAGTCATCTGTTACAGCTGTGTAAGACCCAGGGCCCCTGTTATGTGTAGAGCCGACCTGGTTATGAACTGTGGTATCATTGCATTGCATACCACATGATGGAACCCTGTCAGTACATGTGTAGTCTGCACAGTTGCTGTAGACCTATGTACAGTCCACTGGTCATGAGTAACATGGTGGTGTAGTAATGTATGGATGTGTGTTGCTGGTCCAAGGACATGGTGATGTCCGAGGGCTACATAGTAGACTGTGGCATTTACCACTGTGATCTGCACCTGAGACATCTGTGATGGCTCTTGAGTGTGTACTGGTCAGTACATGTGAGTGGCCTTCATGTACATGGGGACAGTAACACCTGGAGTGGTCCGTCACGGTCTTATGGCCCACATGTCTGTATCTGAGGTATACGGTGGTAGTGCTATTGTGCACAACTGTGCCATATGCCAGGTGTTCCTCACTGCAGAGATGTCCGTATTCCCCATTGTTGGATCTGGATTGTCAGCTGTGATCACGAACGCTACACAGCTAGCACTGATGACCGGTGTCAGATGTGTGTAGTGCAGCGTTCATGCTAACAATGTTCACTATCGACACACTGTGCCCTTCCGTGTTTAGAATCCATGTGCATACAAGACAGCCCTTCACTACTACTAAGTGTGTGAGCATGCCCAGTACACCGTTGTGTAGATGGACACACAGTACATTCCAAACTGTGCCCTTCCGTGTTTAGAATCCATGTGCATACAAGACAGCCCTTCGCTACTACTAAGTGTGTGAGCATGCCCAGTATGCCGTTGTGTAGATGGACACACAGTACATTCCAAACTGTGCCCTTCCGTGTTTAGAATCCATGTGCATACAAGACAGCCCTTCGCTACTACTAAGTGTGTGAGCATGCCCAGTATGCCGTTGTGTAGATGGACACACAGTACATTCCAAACGGACGTGTGCTACTAAGTGTGTGAGCATGCCCAGTGACACCTTGTGTCAGTTATGTGCCTCTGTGTATGGGCATGACCATTGAAATCCTGTATAGCGATAGTGGTCATCCAGGCAACAGATGTCCATACCCCACGTCAGGATGGATTTCTACATTGAACACACTGGGACTGCCTTGAAGGGTGTACTCTCTGTGGTGCATCTCATATCCATGTAGTGTTGTAATAGTGCTCTGTAGATAGGCAGTAGTCCTGCTCACACCACTGCCGTGTGTTTGTCTACATCCACCTTGGGACAGTAATATGTTTTTAGACTGCTCACTCTCCATACATTCCCTATCGGTGTCTTTGCCTTTGCTGATGATGTCATCCACCTAGAAGTATGCCTCTGGGAGTGCTGTGTTTCAGTAATCTCTGTAGCACATTCTGTAACTGTAGTGTGATAAGGTAGTTAGGTGTATGTTCGACTCCCGGTCCTGCCAAGTGTGTGTGTATGTGTGTGTATTTCCAGCTGCCTGGGGGCAAAGTAATGCTTTTAGACAGCTCACTCTCCATACATTCCCTGTCGGCATCTTTGCCTTTGCTGATGATGTCATCCACCTAGAAGTATGCCTCTGGGAGTGCTGTGTTCCAGTAATCTTGGTAGCGCGTTCTGTAACTGCATAATGTTGTAGTGTGATAAGGTAGTTAGTTGGATGTTCGATGCCCTGCCAAGTGTGTGTGTGTCTCCAGCTGCCTGGGGACAGCATAATGCTTTTAGACGGCTCCATCTCCATACATTCCCTATCCACGTCTTTGCCTTTGCTGATGATGTCATCCACCTAGAAGTATGCCTCTGGGAGTGCGGTGATGCTGAAACTCGGTAGCACATTCTGTTACTGCGTAATGCTGTAGTGTGGTAGACTAGACAGGTAGGTGCTCGATTCCAAGGCATGGCAGGTGTGTGTGTTTGGCAGTTATACCCTATGTGTTGGTATCTGTGGGTGGCTAGCTGCGGGATGTGTTCAGTGTGTTTTGTTGCTGACCTATATAGTGTCCACAGCCCGCATATTCTGCCAAGACACTGGGTTGTCAACACATACATTCGCCAATAGGTCTGGTGAGTAAATGTCAGCAGCCCTACTCTTACCCTTAATACAGTCTGACCCATGTGACGCAACAGAACACACATGCCTTGATAGTAACAACACTACATGATGCAGGTGGCACATGTAGTTTCCTTTTCATGCCTGTCTAATGCTTTGCTGTCATGTGGTCCGCTGTTGTGATATAAATGCAATATCTACATATGTGTGTACATGTATATGTGTGTATGTATATCTATGTATATATGTATACAAATAATATATATGATATATGTAGATATAGAGAGATAGACATAGATATAAACATATATGTCTGGGGACATCAGCACTATTGAATGTTTGTGCTGGATGATCTGTACGTGATAACCTGGGATGTATGTATATCTGCCATGGCGTAGTGGTAATGCACATCGTCTGTTGTGTGCAGGGTCCCGGGTTGTAGTCGTGTAGACACCGGTTATTTTGTTGCTGGGAAGACCATGGGACATCGAATATGGTGATAGTAAGGCACCTGTTACCAGTTGTGTATGGATCTGAGCGACACTAAGCAGTGGTTATTAATTTGGAGGTTCGGTATGGGTCATATAACTATTCATTAGAAGACTATACTATGCAGATGAGGTTGACAATAGTGTATCCCATTTATCCCCAGGGTGTGATGCAGATACCTGGAGTGTATGTGTGTAGTTAGCTGGGTGCAGGGCTCGAATATAGTTGACAGCATGGGAGGGGGGTCAGGCATACTGTAAGTACATTGCAGAACTGTGCCTCGGGAGTGCTCCTGCCTTAGCACGCCTAAGCTAGGGGTGTGTCTATACCTGCCTGGTGACATTGGGAGGGACAACAGCAGTGGTGGGGTTGTCAGGGTGTACAGGCTGCACAAACAGGTGATGATCAGCACAATCAGCAGATGACATGGCCAGCCTGCACCTGAACAGTACGGTAATGTGAGCAAGCATCATACACACAGGTTTCTTCCACACTCTACACCACCAGTGTATACCTGCGGGGACATTTCACGACACAGTCCAACCAAATGAGAAGGGCTGCAGCAGGCAACATAGACCAACATGTGCAGGAGGCTGAGGGCAGTGAGGATGTGTATGCTGCCGAACATCCCTTACTGGGGTGACATAAGACTTTATAGACCCAGGGTGACTTACCAGGGGCTACATGAGCTGGGGATGGTGGAGCACTATGGGGTGGACAGAGACCTCCTACAGTGGCTTGTTGACCTGTGCCTGCCACACCTGACACATCAAACAGGCCGAGGGAAACCCATCACAGTGGATACCACAGTATGTGTTGGCCTGGGTATACTAGCCACAGGTACCTCACACAGCACAACTGGGGATATCATGGGGATCTCACAGGCATCTGCATCCAGAGTATTGCACCAGTTCACAGACGCCATGTCAACACATGCTAGTGAGCACGTACATGTCCTCAACACACGTGATTAGTAGACCAGCAATATGCATCTCTTCAACCACATGGATGACTACCCTGGGGTACTGGGTGCTATAGCCTGCACACACATACACATCAAAGCACCACCCGGTGAGTGGGGTAGGGCCTACAGTCACTGCGAGGCATACCCTCCAACAGCTAGGCCATATGCGATGGCCAGGGCATTAGATTGAATGTGTGTGCTGTCTGCCCTGGAAGCTATGATGATTCTGATATATGGCTTCTGACACAGCTGTACCACACCTTTGCCAATATGGACATCCCCTACAGTGTCCTAGTGGGGGATGCTGGGTAACCACTGGTGTCGTGGCTGATGACACCCAGCAGCAATGCACACACACCTGAACACTCACACCATAATGAGGTGGATGCACAGGCAAGACATGTAATTGAGCATGTGTTTGGGATGCTCAGTTCACGGTTCTGGTATCCAGACACATCCAGTGGAGCCCTGCAGTATTCACTAGCTACATGCACACAATTTGTTATGGTATTTGCTATGCTACACATTCTGATCCTGCAGTAACAGTTGCTGCAGGAACAGCATGGGGCAGGGCCACATGGCCCAACACCACTGCCAAGGCCTGTACAGGCACAGTGTGACTTGGTGAAGGAACTACCTGAGCAGGGCCCAGTCGGCAAAAGGCCATGCACAGTATGACCTGCCCTTGGCAAAGAGGCAACACAAGGCATATGCACTGACACAGTAGGTACCCACGGATGTCCCCTCTCTGACCTGCACACAGTACAATGGATGCCAAACATGACACTACCTGTGCTCAGCCATGTATAGGAGGTGCACTGTGTGCATCCGACATAGGCAGCCCTCCAGCACCGTCCTCAGGTCCAGAACACCCCCAGGGTACATCTATCGACCTAAAAATTGGCAGTTGTATTAGAATGTGTATTTACCCATTGCTATGGTATGTATGTGAGCATACAAGAGACTTTGGTGGCCGACTGTTAGGGCAGCAGACAGTACACGTCCATAGTGGCACCATGACATCTGTAGCACATACGGGGTCACAATGGTAGCCAGTAGTACACAGGGTGTCCTAACCCACTGCAGATTATGGGATGAACATCATGTGTGTCCATACAGCCCACACATGTTCCATGCAGCTGGACAGGTGTGGACCAATACAGACAAATGATATACAATGGCCTATGGATATGCCCAATGAATGACCCCAACCCCCAAAGACACACACAGACTACAGCAGGCCAGGCAGTTTGATGTAGGTTGTGAAAGCTAGGACGTCCAACACCACTGTGCTGGTATTTAATGCTGGGATCTGACGTACACTGGTATCCCTCCAACCAGCAATTTAGGTAGGTCCACACACTGACATGGAGTACCTGGCATACCAGTACAGTAGCGGCAGATGTGTACAACTGTCAGCTGTGCCCCCCGTCCAACCTACACATGTGAGAGTCATGTGTGCCACCCACGGTGCTGTGTAGGACTGTGGATGCGGTTGGATGTCCCCCACGCTATGCAGACATGTAGCAACTGTCAATGCCACATGACCATTAGCTACCCTGCAGACACAGCATGACACCTGTCTGTGTAGAACAGAGGGGTCGGCAACACAGTACTGACTATCTGGACATGTGACACATGCGATACAGTTGTCCATACTTGGCATGCTCACACACATGACGGTATGACGGTAATGTCGGTCGACAACATGCGTAACAGTCATACTGGGCATGCTCACACACTGACACACAGGATGGCCAGGCATGCATACACCAGTGGTCCGGACATATCTGCCAGTACATTGCTATACTGTTGGATGACTGCGCTGCATGGTGTGTGTGTGTGGTCTATTGTCTGTACATATGCCATGGTCTATTGTTAATTCACATGAGCTATGTGCGCAGGGTACTGCTACCAACACGTGAATAGGGCGGTTCTTTGTTTGCGGACAGACCAACGCCTTTGGATACGGACTGGGTAAGGCACATTCCAGCAGGTGGGAGCAGTTGTGCATGGGTTTGCACAGTGTTAAGCACTGCTGATCTCTGGTTACAGCACCTTTTACCCATTTAGACTCCACATTTCTTTGACAGTGCACTACTGGCATACTGGTAGACAAACACGCTTACAGCCGCTCACTCACCAAAATTTCTGCTTACATTTGTCACTCACGCTGGGTGTGTGCGATCCCTTGTGATGCGTATTACATCGGACTACATGACTACAGTATCGGGTATGTCTAACCATTTGGCGATGGCAGGCGTTCGACTGTACGGACTCGGCGGCCTGTCCAGTGACGTAATCATATTATATGCGTGTTCCTCATACGATCTGCTCCCATCTGCCTGATACATGGGAACCAATACTCTGCAATGTTGACATGTGAATATGATTTTGTTAACGCAGCTGTCCGGCGAGTCATGCTACCGCATACCTACTGTATGTTTTCCACCTTTCAGATTGCACGACGGGAGACTGTAGGAATAACACCTTTCCCACTTTGCATGGGACAGTCCCTCATTAGGCATATGTCATGTGACGATACTCTAGCCATTGCAACTGTCCTGATTAGGGGACATTCTCATATTCTACGTGTCTGTAGTGGTTGCTTGTTACAGGTCTTGTATACCTGACACGTTGATATGTTATATGTAGTAGCATAAGCAACTTTACAGCTGCTAGACTACGCTTTGATTTGTGCTGATATGTATATTGCTGTACTATGCATGGCTGTAGGTATGTTCTGCCCTGGTACGTCTGACATTTCTACAGAGCAGGTCCCACTTTGGCCATTCAGAATGGTGGCGGCCCTATAGATCCTATATGTAGAGCTATCACATGTGTCAAGGCAACACATACCCACAGCCAGTTGTAAACTGACTACTTCCACGGTTTGCATACGTTAAGGTTATTCTTGTAGCATTATAATTGCTAATACTGTTTCCTATTACATGTAGCTGTTTCTGATACAACAAATTAATTTCTGACACCACTACACACAATATATGGCCTCCTTTCCCGAACTCACAGGCCATGTGCCATAACATTCATTTTGCAGGACACAACTGCCCAGACGGGTGTGTCACTCAAAGGCATATGGGTGTGGAACCTCATCTATTATGCTATCATCTACCTGAGGTGGTCATCAAATTATGCACTTTCCGTCACTAGCAGACCTCACATACCAATGGGGAGAATGAACACTGTATCAGGAACACTGCATAACACCCTGTGGGACACATTTAGATGATTGGTTCTATTAACCAGACACATTGACAGTCACAGAGCATATGTATTCATTCATGTTTGTCGAGGTACATGCCGTTTATGACTCATACATGTCATCTGTCATTACCTGTATTCCGCCACCTGTCCACCTAATATCACTAGTTCTGGAAGTGTTTATTTGGACTTTGTTACATTCTGATTCATAACTATGGACGTCCATGCTAATCGGGTACACGGCACTGATTTGGTCTCTATGTATTCCCCCGATGGTTTACAGAATATCCGGTAGATGTGCTCTTCAGGTTTGGGACGTATAGGCATCTGCTATGCCCACATAGGAATATTAATGACTTCCACTGGGTGGGCCTACTACATCTCTGCCAACCAGCACCTGCACACTTAAGCCCATTATTGCATACCCATGGTCCACCTACCTGGCACCCCTCTACAGCACTCATGACATATACTTACTGTGAGCGCAGCTGGGGTATGAGCACACCCCTACACATTGCCCACTCTCCCTGTCTCGGGACACATGTCATGTTTTGTCAACCCATGTATTATCACACTTGCACAACCTACTGTTCCATGTACACCTACATCCTGCTCACATCGATGACAACAGGTTGACACATACACTGACTTTTTGGGGTCCCGCAAGGGACACCGTTATCCATGTTTAAAGTGTAGACCTTGCAGATCTCTCCCACTGCTACTTTCCTGCCTGTGTTTTGGACAGCAGCAGTGTAGTAATCTTTATTGCCTGTCTGTATGTCTGACCGGCCTAGCTGGGCAGTGTGGGGGGTACAATGTTTATTTATTGGACCTCCCAGTCACATATGCCTGGGCTGTATATATGTTACCCCTAATTGCTGTAAAGTAACCTAGTTATGTACATGTGTATATCTACAATGACATATTTGTTTTGTGTGTATATGTATATATCAATACCTGTTGTTTGTGTATATATATATATATATATATATATATATATATATATATATATATATATATATATATATATATATATATATATATATATATATATATATATGTATATATCTGTGTGTGTATGTATATATATATATATATATATATATATGTATATATGTATATATATATATATATAATATATGTATAAATGTATATGTGTATATATATATATATATATATATATATATATATATATATATATATATATATATATAAATATATAGATATATATACGTTTTTATCTATATATACATCTGTGTGTCCATTAACCTATACATTTCCCGGACATAGACACTTACACATACGTATTGGGTTTTATCTCTGCTTCAACAGCATACTATTGCCTTAGTCATTATGACACCGACAATTCTCTCTGGTGAACTTGTGATCAGTATACTGCACGTTATACAGCAGACAGATGTCGCATGTTTTTCATGTCTGGGGTGCCGCTGATAAGTGTGCTGTGATACAGTGTCATTTGACCTATTACTCATATGCGCAGCCTGTTATTCCTGCTACTGTGTTTGTTTATGTGCACATTCATATTATTAATGTTAATAGAATGAGTGTTTGTGTTACTGAGTTGTACGTCATCATATTGATGTCTGCATGTAGTTGTGTCTTTCTGCTTTTCTCGGTTTGGGGTTGTCACAGCAGAACTCCGTTCCGCTCATGGGTGGCGTTTAGGTTTTACGTGCCGGGCTGCAAGCCCTGAAGCGCAACGGCCAACAACGATACTCCCATTCACGCATGTCTCCATGCAGATGGTGCTCTATCTGGGAATCACACCTACGTACTAGCTAACCTCCACAGGCCACTCCATTGCAACCAGCGCAACATACCCTAGCACTCCTGTGTCCATAATCGCATATCCATAGTTTCTCCAGCACACCCGTGTTGAGTTTCCACACATACCAGCCATTATACACCTGTTATCACAGCCATGACATACCTTTACACATTGCCCTCTCCAGAGCGTTGGGGCCCTACACACATTTTGTACTGCCTCGTGTATTCATAGGCTCACCATCCATTCATATTTGCACATACATGCCTTTCCTGGTGTTATGGATTACAAACGATTTGCTTGTTACAAGTGTAGGTGGTCACAACATTTACTACATTCTGTCTGCGTATAATGCTGACGTAGCACTTCAACGATGTTATGGCCACTGGTATAACCCTGCCTCCTGTGTGAATAGCGGTGCTCTACTCACACTTGTGCAGCTTTATCTGACATATGCTGCGAGCACTTTAGAAATCCTTACTTGCTCTAGATTCCTTTCACAACCCTTATGTTTGCTTCGTCTTTCATATATATATATATATATATATATATATATATATATATATATATATATATATATATATATATATATATATTTCTGTTATGTCTGTGGATATTTATCTATACACACATCTATCTATCTATCTATATATATATATATATATATATATATATATATATATATATATATATATAAAAGTTACAGCTGTACAAGACAACATACATTTGCTATGCTACAAGCTGCGCACTTGCATCTACTTATTCTGAGTTACATATGTTTACTGCCACTTCTTTGGGATTACATGTGCCTTATTCCTTATGAAAGTACCACTTTGATTGATGGAATCCGGTTAACGGCCCCATGCGAGACACGCGGTCACCTTTACATGTATAAATGTTGGCTTTACAGCACAGAGGCATTCATTACACAATTAATATGTGCTATAGTCGTACTTGAACCGGGAATGCCTTTACATTAGGCGGATGCTCTAACCACTACACTATTGTTGTTCTGCCTCATTTATATGTATACCCATGGTTCATAGCTACTCTGACATACGTCTCACCGTGTCCCTTACACAGCAGGCATCCATTTTCCTGGTGGGAAAACTGCAGTACTACACTTCTGACATTCCCTGTTTCCTACTACTCTGGACCCGTGCTGCATGTCTACTCACTCCAAGGATATTCAGAACTCCTACGTTTATAGTCCTCACACATACGCATGTTTGATTATCAGGGTGTTCATGTGCTGGTTCTGGTTTAGGCTTGTCTGACTGGTGACTAGAGCTTCCCTGGTGCTGCTCAAATATCAGACATAGCACATGGACAGAGTTAGTCCAGATTTTAACATTCTATCTGTGTTTACAGATGCAGGTGTTTTGGCACTTCTGACTGCATTATTAGGTAAGGCACTACATAATATAGGGTGGGGAGTGGTTCCACGTGTTTCCCTTCACATTTGACTATTTCATTCATTTATAGATACAATGAATATTATTCTGGACATCAGTTATAAATTCACTACAGGTATGCAATAGTCCTGTCAACAAATGTGACAGTTGGTTGGTGTACATATGTGTATGGACCTCTGTGATACTTGGGGACTAGTTTCCACAGTGACAGGGACAAGGCTATGACAAATCAGGGACAATCACGGACACTTCTACCATATTAGTACTATTAACTTGGAACGTGTTGACAGATTCATATTACTACTAATTTTCTGCAGTTAAATGCATCTATTACTCTTCATTGTTGTAAGTAGTCATTCTCATTCAACACCTTTCCTCCAAAGGTCACTGGCTTTGTGAGTGATTAAGAGGCTGGCCAGTTATTGTGCGAATGCTCTGACCATTGGTAGGGTTGACACATTGTCATATGTACAGGTTGGGATATATTCTGGGGACACCAGATTGTTTATGCCAACACATACCCATGGTCAGTGCAGGTTTAGAACATTCATTAGTTTCCTAGCTGTGAGCCTATACCTTTAGCACTTTAGTTGTTAGTCTGTTTCTTGTACGAATTACGTATTTTCTATCCTGACATGACCGCTTTAGGCAACTGTTACATGCAGTATGGTACATAGTTATTTCCTACAATCACAGGACATTTGGCATTGTATCGTTGTTGGTCAGGACACACCTACCCACACAGTAACTGTCCCTCGCTTAGTGGATCAGGGGGTATCCTGTTTACGTTAGTGCTTTCATCACCCTTTTTCCGTGTGCCACTATGCGAACATGTGCAATATATTCTCTTGATTATTCGTGTTGGGACACGTGCGTCACAGGCAGGTGTTTGATCCTGGGTAGTAGGTTCTGCATGACCATCTAGGGCTGGACAGTCTCGTGCATCACTACTGCACTTTCCAACTCGTGTCCAGATGTCTACAGGACTGGACATCGTGTCTTGATACCCATTCTAATGTTTACACAGGTTACTTATCCCATGAGGGATATCCAAAAATTTAATAAGACCGATACAAACCATTTTTCTGGCATTACAAAAATGTGCTGGGGGTTTTTACATGCAAGGGATACATAGTTTGCAATCCTGAGACTGCCTAGGGTGACACTACCTACTACATATGAGTAGTGGTCACTATGTGTAGATGTGGCTGTGCCAAACTAGTAGGCCAAGTATGGCTGGATTTGGTGGACGTTCAGGTATGGGGGCGGGTTGTGTGCTGTGGAGGGGATGCTGGGTAGTCCATTATGCATCCAGGTGTGTTGCATTTGATTTGGCCAGTTCCATCAGGACCAATCTGTGGGTATGTGCCGGTGACATTTCTGTACATTTGTATTGCACATTTTAATATTCATATGTTTGTGGGATTGTGTTCTACAGTATGGCCTGTCTGGTTGTATTGCAGATGTGTATACATGTTCTTTGTGTTTCTTTCTGCTTCACCCGCTGCTCCCTCATACACCTCCAGTTCACCTATTCTGCATACGACACAGTCTCGCCTTTGAGGATTATACCATTACCCATCCCCCACACACATATTCCTGACACTCCATCCATCACTGCTTTGGTTGATGGCCCATGACACGGTCAAGGTAACACATTGCATACACTACATATGTCAGGTACCTGTATGGTTGTGTGGACTACCCTGGCATGTTTCACCTTCCACATGCTATACATCATGCACATAGGTACATGCCCATACTTAACTTTCATGACATGGTTGGTACACCCGTGTAATACCCGTTCAACTGTGACACATCCTGACAAGTACGGCTTGGACCGCAGATGTGCTGATTTTGGCCGACTGTTCTGATCATTGGTAGGATGCCACCTTTTCCTATGTCCAGGATGGGATATATTCCGGACACATATCCGATTGTACTGGACAACACGTACCCACAGTCAATGCTACGGATAATACTGTTCCTTTAAGCCTACATGTTGCCTTACTGTTGTAGCAGTTTATATGCTCCTTCTGTTTTGTTTACATGCTTATTCTATTTCCTGTCACATATGATATGTTAAATATGGACATACCTATTGTATGTAACTATTACATGTGTTGTGGGATATAATTCTGTCATACGGTCACTAGATATATACATTTATCGTGGTCTTTGTTATGGACACATCTGCCCAGCTGTGTACTCTTCCTCACAATATGGGTCATCTGGTGACCCTGACCATTGGGCTGGACGTACCTATTGGCAGGGCGCTAACATGATGCATTTCACTTCCACTTGGTATAACTATCTACACTGTGCTGGACTATGGGCACACGGTTTTCAATGTCATTTGTTCGAGGGATAGGGACCCGTTATTCCCTACCGTGCATTTGTGTTTCCTTCTTCATTTTGTGTTCACAGGAACTGTCTTGCATGCTTTGCATACGTTTCAGTATCCACGGACACTGACAGATGTGATTACTATTGCTTGCAAATTGTTATATGCAAGCATTTTAGGCTGCACGTCGACAGCTGACATTTCCACGCCTCCGTGCGGCACTTCGACACGCCCTATGCACTCGCGCTCCTTTCCTATGCACGTGGCTGTGGTGGCAGCGTGCCTTCATTAATATGCATTTGGTGCTACTGCACCATCTTCACGCCACACGGTCGGCGAAAGCCTAACGCTGGCCTTGCACCAAGCTTTATGAATCCTGGGGAAAGGCTCATTGAAGACTGTATGTGGGAAACATGGTACAGAAGATGGTGTAAGAAGAAGGGAAGGACATGGAAGTGCAGATAAGTGAATTGCATCGACTGTATTGTCTGCATTTTAGTGAAAACGGTGAACAATATTAGCTAAGTGATTACAGAAGAAAACGGGGTCAAAATCCATTCAAATAGTTATAACAATGAGGGACAACTTGTTTTAAAGCTTTTTTGCTTTTCCTGCTACTGTTCCCATGTGACTGCTCTCTATGAAACAGTGGTAAGTGCATTTCTTCAGAGCTGTAAAATACATATAACAGCTACATTTTTGTTTGATACTGTAGAACAAGGAAGCATTTAGATAACCATGCATTAAAAAGGGGTCTATATTATAATTTCGAAGTTATGGAACATCGAATTCAATATGGTCGACACCATATTATCGATGTTCCATAACTTCGAATATAAAAAAAAAATGTTAAACATCAAACACTTACCCTAACGGGTTTAAGCAGGGCGGCTGCACCCCACCGCTACTAAAATATACCAACTCCGAGATAGCACTTTAAAGTAGTGTGGTGCAGAAAGGGAAGATTTCCCTTTCCTACACTGTAGTGCGATCTCGGAGTTGATATATTTAAGTAGCGAGGGTGTGGGGTACAGGGGCGCTTGCCCCCCTGCCTACACTTGTTAGGTTTTTTTTTTTGTTCTATAAATATTTTTATTGTGATTGTTTAATAGTTCGATGCATAAAGTTCAGTGTTTATGCATTCGAACTTTAAAACAGTTGAGTTTATAATATAGACCCCTAAAAAGAGTCATGCATCTGTTTGATCATATCCCTTTCTGTAGTTCATGAAATGTTGAGGTTACAATGAAAAAATATCAAAATCGCAGCCTGGTTCAGCTCTAGTCTAGTGCAAGACCCAAATTTAACAACATTTAGAGTGGTGCTTAAAATTGTTAGCATTGAGTCTGCACTAAAGCAGACAGAGCTAACCAGTAAATAGCAGCATCGGGACAAGAAGTGGCTTCATTTCAACTTCCATTTTTGACTGCTGTCTGCTAAAATAAAAACAGCATTTTGAATTCAACTGCTTCTCTTAGACAGATAATACATAAAAAAATCAAACACTCCTCCGCTGCTTTACCATCTTTCAAATCCATCACAACCCATCCCATTTTTTTTTAATTTTACTTTTCACTAACTAGTAGTCCATGGAACAGATAGATCTCCATGCACTAAAAAGATTTACTATTGGCTCTCTGCTTGCAGTGAACTATTAAATGGCATCAACATGGATGCCTCTTGATCTTTGTTCTCTAGGTGAATTTCTTGGCACCCATGTCTCAAACACATAATATATACATTACAATTACGTAATCTTCCATGTTATGTGTTCTTGCCATGGACAGCAAGATTTATATCTTTAGCTTCACTGTTGAGCATTTCTTGACATTCATGATATCAAACTACTTGTGACTGGACACCTGATCAAAATCATCTGCACAGTATGTGGGTATGTGTTGGCCTGTAAACTCAGATGTGTGCCATGAAAATGTCCCATCCAGGTCATATGAAAAGGTGGCAACCCTACAAATGGTCAGAGCATTCGCCCAATATCTGCCCATTCCTGGTCCAAGACATCCTTGCCAGGACGGCCCATAGATGAATGGGTATTACCCAGGTCTACCTACCATGTCATGAAAGATAAGTATTTGCGAGTACCTATGTGCGTGACGTACGGCATGTGGTTGATCTGAAATGTTAGTGTAGACCTCACAACCAAATTGGTCCCAGAGATATGTAGTGCATGCAATGTGTTCTGTTGACTGTGCCATGGGCCAACAACTAGAGAAGGGATTTATGTTGATTTTGGAATATGGGGGTGGGGGGTGACGGGTAATGTAATATATTGCCAATGGGAGACTGGGTTGGATGCACAATAGGTGAACTGGAGGTCTACGAGGGAGCGGTGTGTGAATCAGAAAGATAACCAAAGAACAAATATACACATCCGCAACACAATCCCACAAACATGTGGACATTAAAATGTGTAATACACATGTACAGAAATGTTACCGGTACATGCCCACATAATGGTCTGGCCTGAACTGAGCCATCCAACCCCAACACACCTGGATACAGCACACCACCCCCCCTTCCTGAACGTCCACCAAAACCAGCCATACTCAGGCTGCTAGATAGGCACGGCCATATCTGGGCATAGTGACCCCTACCCATATCTAGTAGCTGTCTCACCCTAGGCATTCTCAGGATTGCAAACTATGTATCCCTTGCATGTATAACCCTACCTTACAGCTGTAAAGCAAAGATGGTCATCATTCCCCACAATTTTTGGATATCCCTCATGGGATATGTATCTGTTCTAAACATTAGACTCGGTGTCACGACATGATGTCCAGTCCTGCATACATCTTGACACAGGTTGTATGAGCAGTAGCTGTCCACAAGACTGCTCAGCCTCCAGCTGGTCCTGCAGAACTTACAACCTGGGATTAAACACCTGACTGTGATGCACATCTCCCCATGTGCATTATCGGGGAATATATACCTTACACATTCACATAGTGGCAGTCGGATATAGGGTGCTTAAGGTGCTGTAAAGCAGATGTAAGTAGGATTAACACCTGCCCCACCTTGTGAGGGACAATTCTTTTTTTGTTAGCTGTGTCTAGACCAAATATAATGCAATGGCAAATGTCCTGCGATAGTAGGAAACATGTCCCATATATCATGTAATAGTTGCATAAAACAGTTATTTATGTAAAATACTCAAAGTTACAAGAAACAGGTGAAGCAAACAAACTGCTACAAGAATAAGCGTTCATTTAGGAAAATAAGTAAAGTTCTAACCTTTGTACTGACCATGGGTATGTGTCAGCCTGTAAATTCTAATGTGTGTCCCGAAAATGCTCCGCTTTCACCATATGAAAAGTGGCAACCCGAGACGTAAGCGGGTATACAAGCGTGTATGCATGACGGTAGGTGGCGGTGATTCAATGGTATGAGAAATGTAAATGAGCATGTAGGTTTATATGCATGTGTATGTACAGACCGATATACACACACACACATATGTGTATATATATGAAGAATGAACATGACCACAATATAGGAAATCCCCCATCGGTGAGCACACCTCTGCATCCCCAACCACAGGTAGAACGCTAAAAGTGGAACAAATGATCTCTCCTTGCTAAGAATGACTTTCAACTAAGTACAGGGCAGTCCTGGTCCCCAGTCAGACAATGCTAAACCCAGAAGACCATATGAACACCCTGACAAAAGAGCACACGTATGTGCCAGGACTATAGGCTGTAGAGGTCTGAATATCCTCAGAGTGAGTCAACATGCGGCACGAGTCCAGAGCAGTAGGGAATAGGGAATGATGCATGTGTAGTAGCGCATTTTTCCCATCAGGTAAATGGATGCTTGCTGTGTAAGTGAAGTGATGACGCATGTGTTCGGGTAACTATGCACCATGGGTATACATATAAATGAGGCAGAAAACCAATAGTGTAGTGGTTAGAGCATCCGCCTAACGAAAAGGCATTCATGGTTCAAGGTCAACAATAGCACATACCATTTTCCTTGCTGAATTAATGTTGCTCTGCTGTAAAGCCGACATTTAAACATGTGAAGGTGAACGTGTGTATTGCATGGGACTATTAACCAGTTCCTTTCAATCAAAGTGGTATTGTCATAATGTATAAGGCACAAATAAGCATAAATAAGCGACAGTAAACATATGTAATGCACAGTAAG
>NC_056734.1:230734917-230799917 GCF_019279795.1 Protopterus annectens | reverse complement strand
AACTTCTACTTACCACCCCTCCCAGCTAGGCCGGTGAGACATACAGACACACAATAAAGGTAAATACAACACTGGTTCCCAGACCACCATCAGGAAACTACCAGTGGGAGAGATCTACAAGGTCTACACTTTAAACACGGACAGCGACGTCCCTTGTGGGACACCAAAAATATGGTGCCTTCAGTTGATGGGAGTAACACAGTTAAGACCAGGATGTAGCTGTACAAGGAACAGTAGGTTGTGCAAGCCTGGTAACACATGGAATGACACAATGTACGATATGTGTCCCAACACCGGGAGAGAGGGCATTGTGTAGGGATGTGTTCATATCCCACCTGCATCCACCTGCGTCCACAGTAAGGATGAGTGCTGTAGAGTAGTGGCAGGTGGGGGAACTATGGGTATGCAATTATGGATCCAGGCATGCCAAGGTTGGATGGGCCAGTTCTAATGGACCACCCCATGGAGGTCAGCTAGGTCATAATAGGTATATATGCATACTCACATGCAAACAATATATGTTGATGTACAAATTCTGTAACACATGCATTCCATTTGTTGACATAAATAATAGGAATGTGCCCATACAAACATCGAAAGTACATGGAATAATAGTTTGTGCAGAAGAGGGATGGGACGAACCACACTATCACATTCCAATTACCATCGGAAATCCTACATGAACATATAGCGACATCTGTCTGCTGTATAACATGCGACATACCGATTACAAGATGACTGGAGTGTGTTGGTGTTATAATGAATAAGGCACTAGTATGCTGTTGAAGCTTATAAACATCATTATGCATGTGTAAGTGCGTATGAGCGGGGAATGTATTGACACACTGATGTACATATATATAATGATATATATATATATAATGATATATATATATATATATATATATATATATATATATATATATATATATATATATATATATATATATATTACATCAAGATATGAATATATATGTATGAATACATATGCAGATATGTCTGTATATATTAATGTAAATATATATATATATATATATATATATATATATATATATATATATATATATATATATATATATATATATATATGTTACAGTGAGATACACATGTATATACCTAGGCTATGTTGAAGCAGTTACAGGTAACATGTGTAGACCGGGCATATATTGGTGGGAGTACTAACTGCAACTACAAAGTCAAAAAAGTAAATAAAAATAAAACAAAGCACCAAGAACAAAAGTAAAGCCATACAAAAGGAAATGAAACATTAAATTAAATTCAGAATTGCGGCTGGGCAATATATCATGAAACCATTTATTCCAGCAGGCGGTAATTTATAACGTTTCTGATAGAGATAAATCAGAAACAATGAATAGATTTTAATTACACTTTTAAATACGTATTTAAAACATGATGTCACACCTTTAATTGAAGTCTGTCTAAAGAAAGAAACATGCCATAATAACACAACACATAAGATTTGTGTCAATACAAATAATAAATTATATTACATTCCAAAAATACAATAAATAATACTAAAAATAAAATGAACAAAATGAAAAAAAAACAAATGATGAATAAACATTTTAGATAGGTTTAAAAAAACCTAAAGAACTCATGTGTATACTATAAAAATTAAAATTAATTCCATTAATGTTTTGTGTTTGTATTAAAATTGTATGTTGGTGCTAATATATATATATATATGTATATATTGTATGTTTTAACTGTTAACAGCAATTAAATATTACCTTTTAAAACTTTTATCAATGTTATAATAATTGTCCCATCAAACTTTTGCATGTTGTTTAATATTGTGTTTGCTTTTCAATTAATAGAGGTATCAATGACACTGTTTCATTTCCTACCTGGGAAACATAGCCAATCTATATTGCCATTGACCTCTCTCTTTTTTTAACAAGTTTTTCCAGTCACCACCTCTGTTGTTTATTTTGACTGTGTCCAAGATACCAAATGTGAAATTGCCTAAATTTGAGCAGGATATACTGTGTTTATATAAAGAATTAGTGTTCTTTTATTCCTAATATCATTCAGATGTTATATCCTGCTTTTGAATGATCTTTCAGTCTTGCCTACATTAAATTGTTGCAAGCAAGGAGAAATGTATTGTCACTCCCTCTTTGTTTTACAGTTACCATTCTGTAAATAAACTTTACTTTTCATGACATTATTTAACATAATGGTGGGTTCAACACAGATATAGAAGCAATAATTACACATTCCACATTTTTTGGTACCCCGTTTGTTTTGGGGTGTATTAGATTTTTTATATTCTAAGAGTTGTTTCATGTTGGACCCTACTCTGTTGACAAAGTTGGGTTGATTTCCCAACTTGTTATGCACACCGTCATTAGATCTAATAATATTCCAATTCCTTTGGAAAATGTTCTGGATGGCCGGGGTTCTTTTCATTTTATGGGGGGGGTGTGAGGAGGACATTGACCATTTCATTAATTTCATCAATAACAGCACCACTTTTCTCTCCTTCACTTTCCAGTACAATAGAATGAACATCAACTACCTTGACACTTGTATATACAAAGATACATCTAAAAGACAGTTCAAATCCAAAATATTTAGGAAGAAAACATTCTATGGCAGCTTACATTCTGTAACGCTTTACTTACACTTTGACAGTTGTCATCCCATGTCACAAAAGTTAGTATCATAAAAGGGCAAGCTATTAGAATTGCTAGGGATGACCAGGATGTTATTAGCGTTAATTGAATGAATTTGAATTTGACTAGAGAAATGTTTTTAGAGAGAGGTACCCTTGGATTTTGATTAACACTACTCTTAATAAATATATATGAACAATGGGGTAATAAATATATTCCACTACTAGGTTTTGATGATAGCAACACGCTGATAGGACAAACAGTAAAGATTATCAAACCACTTGTGTGTTAACATACAATACAAGAACCCCTATCATCCAGAACATTTTCCAAAGGAATTGGAATATTATTAGATCTAATGACGGGTGTGTACAACAAGTTGGGAAATCAACCCAACTTTGTCAACAGAGTAGGGTCCAACATGAAACAACTCTTAGAATATAAAAATCTAATACACCCAAAACAAAAAACAAACTGCACCAAAAAATGTGGAATGTAATAATTATTGCTTATATATGTGTTGAACCCCCACCATTATGTTAAATAATGTCATGAAAAGTAAAGTTTATTTGGAAGAATGGCTGTGGTACACAAGGGGAGTATATCTTCTTACATGCCGCACATGCCACAACAATTCTATGTGGCAAGACTGAAAGAGCTCAAAAAAGCAGGATATAAATGAACTGAGGAATATATTAGGAATAAAAACACTAATATAATTTTATATAAACACAGTATATCCTGCTCAGAATTTAATTCAATTCACATATCTATCTTGTTGTCAAAAAATAAACAACAAATAGGTGGTGGGAAAACTTAAAAAAGAAGGAGAGTCAATGGCAATATAGAATGGCTTCTATATGTTTCCCCAGGATAAAATGAAACAGTGTCATTGATACCCCTCTATTAAAAAGGCAAAACAATATTTGAAACATGCAAAGTCCGGATTTGGGACAATTATATTAACACAAATAAAAAAGTTAAAAAGTAATATTTAATTGCTATTTAACAGTTAAAACATAAACAAACGGGTACCAAAATGTGGAATGTAATTATTGCTCCTATATCTGTGTTGAACCCACCATTATGTTAAAATAATGTCATGAAAAGTAAAGTTTATTTACAGAATGGTAACTAAATAATAAAGGAGTGGTACATCTTGTTACATGCCGCACTTGCCAACAATTCTATGTAGCAAGACTGAAAGATCATTCAAAAGTTAAGGGATATACCGAATATCCGAATGATATTAGGAATAAAAGAACACTAATTCTTTATATAAACACAGTATATCCTGCTCAGAATTTAGGCAATTACATTTGTATCTTGGACACAGTCAAAATAAACAACAGAGGTGGTGGACTGAAAACTTGTTAAAAAAAGAAGGAGAGTCATTAATGGCAATATAGATTGGCTTCTAAGTGTTTCCAGATTAAAATGAAACAGTGTCATTGACACTTATTAATTGAAATAATATTTGAAACATGCAAAGTCCGGATTTGGGACAATTATTATCACGTTGATAAAAGTTTTAAAAAGGTAATATTTAATTGCTATTTAATAGTTATAACATACAATATATACATATATATATATATTTAATACCAACATACATTTTTACAACCAAGTCTACAAAACATTAATGGAATTAATTTTATGGTATACACATGAGTTCCTTTATGAGTTTTTAAATCTAAAAAAAAATATTATTCATATCCTTTGTACCATTTTTCATCAAATATTCATTTTATTTTATTATTATTTATTTTTGGAGCTAACAATATTATTTGTATTGACACAAATTTTATGATTTAAGGTGTTATTAACAAGTGTATGTTTCTTTAAACAGACTTCAATTAAAGGTGTGACATCATGTTTTAAGTACTATTTAAAAGTGTAATTAAAATCTATTCATTGTTTCTGAAGAAGAAGTCTCTCTATCAGGATGAAAAAGCTAACCTCCTTGTTCACACAATAAATGGTCATATATAAGCTAATACTGGTGTTATTTTTGCTAATACTGGTGTTCCTTTTTGGCGTCCTGGATTCCTGGATTCCTGGTTCATTTTGTTTTATTTTAATATATTGGTGGGAGGTCCACTCAACAAACGTCTACTTACCACCCGCCCCCAGCTAGGCCAGTGAGACATACTGACACGCAATAAAGGTAAATACAACACTGGTTCCCAGACCACTGGCAGGAAACTACCAGTGGGAGATATCTACAAGGTCTACACTTTAAACATGGACAGCGACGTCCCTTGTGGGAAACCAAAAATTTGGTACTTCCAGTCAATGGGGCAACACAATTACGACCAGGATGTAGCTGTACATGGAAAAGTAGGTTGTGCAAGCCTGATAACACATGGATAGACACAAAGTACGACATGTGTCGGGACACGGGGAGAGTGGCCAGTGTGTAGGGGTGTGTTCATATCCCACCTGCATCCACTTGCGTCCACAGTAAGGATGAGTGCTGTAGAGTAGTGGCAGGTGGGGGAACTATGGGTATGCAATTATGGATCCAGGCATGCAAGGGTTGGATGGGCCGGTTCTAATGGACCACCCCGTGGAGGTCAGCTAGGTCGTAATAGGTATATATGCATTCTCACATGCAGACAACAATATATGTTGAAGTACAAATTCTGTAACACATGCATTCCATTTGTTGACATAAATAATAGGAATGTGCCTATGCAAACATCGACAGTACATGGAATAATAGGCTGTGCAGAAGAGGGACAGGTTGAATCACACTATCACATTCCAGTTACCATCGGTAACCCCTACATGAACATATAGCGACATCTGCCCGCTGTATAACGTGCTACATACCGATTACAAGATAACTGGAGTGTGTCGGCATTATAATGAGTAAGGCATTAGTATGCTGGTGAAGCTTATAAACACCATTATGCATGTGTAAATGCATATGAGCAGGGAATGTATTGACACACTGATGTACATATATATAATTATATATATATATATATATATATATATATATATATATATACATACATTATATATATACATATGTATATGTATATGTATATATATATATATATATATATATATATATATATATATATATATATATATACATATATATTACAGCAAGATATGAATATACATGTATGAATACATATGCAGATATGTCTGTATATATTAATGCAAATAGATATATATATATGTTACAGTAAATATACACATGTATATACCTAGATTATGTTACAGCAGTTACAGGTAACATGTTTAGACTGGGCATATGATGGTGGGAGGTCCACTCAACAAACGTCTACTTATCACCCACCCCAGCTAGGCCGATGAGACAAACAGACACGCAATAAAGGTAAATACAGTACTGGTTCCCAGACCACCGGAAGGAAACTACCAGTGGGAGAGATCTACAAGGTCTACACTTTAAACATGGACAGCAACATCTCTTAAGGGACACCAAAAACTTGGTGCCTTTCATCCAATGGGGAAACACAGTTATGACCAGGATATAGCTGTACACATAACAGTAGGTTGTGC
Organism: Protopterus annectens; assembly: GCF_019279795.1. NCBI lineage: Eukaryota > Metazoa > Chordata > Ceratodontiformes > Protopteridae > Protopterus > Protopterus annectens. The sequence goes on along the minus strand of NC_056734.1, from coordinate 230,793,741 downwards.
AAGCCTGATAACACATGGGTTGACACAACGTATGACATGTGTCCCGACACGGGGAGAGTGGGCAGTGTGTAGGGGTGGGTTCATATCTCACCTGCGTCCACCTGTGCCCACAGTAAAGATGAGTGATGTAGAGTAGTGGCAGGTGGGGAAACTATGGGTATGTGATTATGGGGCTAGGCGTGCAGATGTTGGCTGGCAGACATGTATTAGTACCGCCCCGTGGGTGTAAGTAATATTCCGATGTGGGTATAGCAGATGAGAATACCTCCCAAACTATAAGAGCACATCTACTGGACAGTCCGTAAACCATTGGGGCAATACATAGGGACCATATAATTGAACTGTCCCCGATTACCAGGGACGTCAATGATTACGAATCAGAATCTTAACACAGACTCAACTAAACCATCCTAGATCTAGTGATATTAGGAGGAAAGGTGGCAGAATACACATAATGAATAATGACAACATGTAAGAGTCATAAAATGCATGCACCTCAGACAATGTGTATGAATACGTATGTGCTCTGTGTCCATCAATGTATCAGGTTAATAGCACCAACCTTCTAAATGTGTCCCTGAGGTCGTTAGGCAGTGTCCCTGATTCACTGTTTATTCTTCCCCATTCGCATGAGAGTCTGATAGTGAGAGAAAGTGCATGTTTCACCAACTACCTTGGAAGATTGATAGAATAAAAGGTTTGGGTTACCACCTGTCCACCTTTGTGAGGGACACTCCCCTGTGGGCAGTTGTGTCCTGCATAATAACTGTAATTAAGGCAAATGTCCTGTGATTTAGGGCAAAGACTACCTATATTGTCTGTAGTAGAAGCATAAAACAATTATGTTCCTCTGAAACACCTAAATGTTATAGGTAACAGTATAAGCAACTATAATGCTACAAGAGTAACCTTTTACTTAGGCGAAACAGTGAAGTACACCCCTTTCTACTGGCTGTGGGTGTGTTGCCCTGCAAAGTCTGATGTCTGTATATACAGGTCCTATAGGGTTGCCACCTTTCCAAATGGCCAGAGTGGAACATATTCTGTAGAAATGTCAGACATTCCAGGACTAAACATACCTACAGCTGTGCATAGTACAGAATTACACTTATTTGCACAAATAAAAGCTTAATCTATTTGCATTTGAATTGCTTATGCTACTTCACATAACATATAGAAGTGTCATATATAAAATAACTGTTGTATGCAATTATTAATGAAACGTAGACTATAATAATGTCCTGTAATCTGGACATGTGCTATGTCTTGATTATTTTTGCACTGTCCCTTGCAAAGTGGGACAGGTGGTAACCTTAAAGTCCTATCTTGGCCAATTGAGATGGTAGCAAACCTATAAGAGGTATGCAGTAGCATGACCCGTCCAACAGATGTGGCTACCACAACCCAACTATTCATTTGTAATGCAGGGTCTCGGTTCCCATGTATCAGCCACATGGGACCAGAGTGTATGCGGAACACACAAATATGATTAATTCACTGGACAGGCTGCTGATTCCGTACAGTCAAATGCCATGTCATCGCCTAATGGGCAGCCATTCCTGTTACTGTATTCATGTAGTCTGATTTGATAGGCATTTCAAGGTGGGAGCAGATTGTAAGAGGAATACACAATTATGAATGATTCACTGGACAGGCCACTGATTCCATACATTCGAATGCCATGTGGTCGCCTAATGGGTAGCCATTCCCTATACTGTAGTCAGGAGTGGCCTTAGGTCAACTGGTGCCCTAGGAAGAGGGCACAATGGCACCCCACCACCACACCACCCATTGCCCCCATCCTGGTCTACCTACACCAAATAAATATTGGTAAAGTGCACCCACTAAAGCGGTGCCCTAGGCGGCCGCTTAGTTGGCCTATTTCTAAGGCCGGCTATGACTGCAGTCATGTAGTCCAATGCTATAGGCATCACAAAGTATGCCTAAGGGGAACACAAGAATATGAAGGAATATCCAAACAGGCCGCTGATTCCGTACAGATGAACGCCATGCCATTGCCTAATAGGCAGCTGTTTCCGATACTGTATTCATGTATTCTGATGTAAAAGGCATCAAAAGGTGGGAGTACATTGTATGAGGTGCACACAAATATGATTGTGTCACTGGACAGGCCGCAGATTCTGTACAGCTGAACGTGATGCCGTCGCCTAATGGGTGGCCAATCCCGATACTGGAGTCATGTTGTATGATGCAATAGGCATCACAAGGTAATATTGTGGTCCTCGCTCACACCCAGGGGTGTGAGTGACAGATGCAAGCACCGATGCCAGTGCATTAGCAAGTGCGGGAACGAGCGTGTGTAAGCGTGTTTTGCTACCAGTATGCGAGTATTGCATTGGTTAACCAATGTAGAGGCTAATCGAGTGCAAGAGGCTGTAACCAGAGGATATCATACAGCACGGTCATTCAACAGTATAGGAATGTATCCCATCATGTAGAAGTACATGTGAGTGTTTATGTCAAGCATATAGGTACATACATATATAGAAATGTATCAGGGACATTCCATGTGGCAACAAAGCATTACAAATAAATGAAACGGGAAACACCAGCAACACCTGTATTATGTAGTGGTGTTGCTCTATGTGATCACAACACTCCCTCAGACAGACAATAGTTGTACATTGGCCGTATACATCACTCTGTGCATGTAATGTACATTAACACAACAGTACCTGTCCAATCATTATGTGTGAACAGTACTCCTGCAATGTGCAACATCATCATCATGATAAAGGTAAATGGGGTAACCATAGAGAGACTGGTAGTGTTTTGTGTACAATGGGGTCATCCTCCTCACGTGTACCTGAACCATGTATGAGTGATGTGCATACCAGGACCGTGCGCCTGAGAGACAGTGGTGAGGATAATAGTAGTATGTTATGATGCATATTACAAGGGTTTCATATGTCCAGAGGGCACGTGTGTGTAATGGACAGCTATGTATAGGGAAGATGGTGTACTAGTAGCCAAATGACCTTATGTGTCCATAGGTGAGGGTCGGATGTTGGGGAAGGAATGTAGGTATAGTCATGGAGGATAGGTAGGAGCACAGAAATGACAGCATACAGGGTTTGTATATGACATATGTGGGGGGGGGTACACCCTGGATGGGGATGGGTCTTCGGCATTCAAAAGCCCATGGGAACAGTGGGACGGAGGTCTCTAGCCATGGGCAACTGCCACTGCACCTACACAGCTGCAAAGGAGGCAGTGCTGGGGGCTGTCCAGGAGAGGCAGCATCACACTGTAAATGTGACACTCCACCCTTGAACTGGTGTATCTGGCTTCATAACCCCTTAGGGAGCCACCTACGAAACATGTCCGGGACCGCACAACAGCAGATATGTACCTGTCTGGTCCCGCTCCCAAGGGGGACATGCTCCATCCTCAGTGGTGGAGCCACCAGAAGATGGTGCAGAGCCAACAGAGGTTGATGTTAATGGCTGGGCCCCAGATGTGCTAGTGCCCAGTGTCATGGTCAGCTGAAGTGGGACAGGAGGATCTGACGTGACCTACCAACCTATTTGGCCTATGGTGTTGCATTTTAAACCCACATATGGTTTAGTGATAGACAACAGCATACAGGATTACCTACAACAGTATGCATAGATATCACTAGCAACCCAACAGATTGTATACATTTGCAGAGGGAGCACAACACATGCATATATACTGCATGGCAACTGTACAATGTGTAGTAGACATGTGACCGCAGCTATGAACAGTTGTCCATCATTGGCTTGTCACTGGGAATCCCACACAGTGTCTCGTGTGACACATGCCCAGTCAGAGATGTGATGGCAGTAACACATCCCTTTCATCATGTACTGTCTGCAATCCCCACACTATGCTTCTGCTGTGCCCAGAAGTGTGTTCAGTGTGTAACACAGGAAACAAATCATTGTACACATTGACCTCTTCACAGATAGCCCTACAGATGGGGTTCCCCTCATGAACAGAGTACTGTCATGTCTGTATTTTAACATGCAGAATAGCCATTACCACACACATATTAAACAGGCAGTAGTCTCAATGCAGCATAGCTACATTTACATGCTGTAGTTGTGTGGCACATCACCCTCCTGTCATTAGGCTATTTCCCACTGTTAAAAATGATTGAGGTACATCCAGATATCATCTGCAATGCCATGTCAGAACACCACATCCAGGTACCACTCACAGCAACTGTCATGGCCAGATAATAACATGTTTCCCTAGACAGTGTACTGTGTTTATCATGCGGATGGCTATGGGAACACCATCACAGCTTTGCCACATGCAATCAGCTAGAGGAGGACTGCAATAGGTGCAGAGGCTATCACCTGACCATTTCCATCTGTTACAATACACATGCTGCTGCTGTGCAGGTGTAAACTTTCACATCCACCAGAGAGTGTGTGTGCAGGACAGGCATTGTACACCAGGGAAGGGCTTGGATACTTCACCATAATCTGCCACACGCTGAATAGTACAGGGTCAAATAACTGACTACTCATTACTATTACATGTGCATGATGTTACTACATGTGCCACAGAGGTGCCATGTTGCAGTGCTGTAAGAACAATTGTGTAGGTGAGTGAGTGCGATCTGCAACACATATAGTAGACATACATTAGGTGTGGCACACGTCAGTCCATGTGAACGGATGCCATTGTCACCACAACCACACTCTAATGGACACGCATTGACGCATTCGCCAGGGTGGCAAATACACAATGTAACTACTTAGTTTGCCACACCGCAGTAATGCACAGGACCACATGCACCACAGGGGATATCTGGAGGTGCAATGGGCTAGGCCATGTGAAAGTGCTTGACAACTGTTGGTATGCTAACGAGGTTTATACTGGGAGTGACTGTGGTTGGGAGCATCACAACCCACATGCAGACACAGGGTGCCAGTACTGTCATGCAGGTATGCATTGTTCCATGGGTGTGTAATGTTTGTCTGTGCAAGATGGCTGTACAAGGCTGGGTGAGAGGTAATTCTTGCCATTGTGTCACCTGACAATGGTGTACAGCTCAGGGGTGTAGTGTCTGTAATGTCCCACACAGATGGGTGCTGCAATATCTGGCCTGACATCCTGGTTATCAATGTGTAGGGCCATAGCTTTGCAATGCATGACATGTCTGTGTTTGATAGTCCTTCACATGTGCATGTCCCACAATACTGTACAATGACATGTACAGGTGTACCTGGTTTGGCAGACACATGTAGTGTACACGGCCTGTTATACCCCGATATGCCAATACTGGCATGGTGTCTCGAAACCTGCTTACAATGAGCAGGTTGGCCCTGCACCTGCATGTATAGAATGGACAGGTATTCCGTGATGTCAGTGGCATGGGTCCATACAGGGCACATTTGTACAGCATTGTCTGGCCTTACTGGATCACATATGATGGCACCACATATGCTGCAGCCATTCAGTGTGAAACATAGTGAAGGCACAATGTCCGCATATATGTGCCAATTGTACCACTGTACAGGGTGCCATGTCCTCTGCAGGCCACTGCGGTCACACCATTCCTACTATCTGTCCTCAATGTGCATGTTACTAGCAACATAGTGGGATATCCTAGGCAAGGTTGTATGTGCATGGCACATGGGTGCGGGACATATACCGGGTACTAGTAGGGCTACATACTTAGTTCACCAGTCCTTTTGACAGATGTATGGGTATGGCTTGCCAACATAGTGCCATGGCTGACTGACAGCTGTACTCCTCGTGAGGTGGCCAATGTATCATAAGACAGATACTATATAGGAAAACTACAAAACCCGCTCCCAAACATGTCCAATGGTAAGACAATCACGGCCACCTCTACACAGGCTCTGACAGACAAACACACACTTGCCATGTCCTGTATACAAAGCCCTACTGTATCACACTGCAGGAACATGCATTTAGGGCACGCACTACAGTAAATACTACAAAGCACTGTACTTGTCTCATGCAGCCAGACACACACACACACACACACACACACACACACACTCTTGGCATGTCTGGGATTAGAACACCAACCTAACTACTTTATTACACTACAGAATTATGCAGTTATAGAACGCGCTACTGAGATTACTGGAACACAGCATTCACAGAGGTGTATTTGTAGATGGGTGACATCATCAGCCTTGCTAATGGTGAGTATAAGAAATGTATGGAGTGTGAATAGTATAAAGGTATTACTCAGTCCTCAGGCAAATGGGGAGACACACACACACACACACACACACACACACACACACACACACACACACACACACACACACACACACACAGCAAGTGTGGGACTAGAACACCAACCTAACTACTTTATTACACTACTGCATTATGCAGTTACAGAATGCGCTACCGAGATTACTGGGACACAGCACTCCCAGAGGTGTATTTGTAGATGGGTGACATCATCAGCCTTGCTAACGGTGGGTATAAGAAATGTATCGAGTGTGAGCAGTATAAAGGTATTACTCAGTCCTCAGGGAGACACACACACACACACACACACACACACACACACACACACACACACACACACACACACACACACACACACACACTCACAGAGCAAGTGTGGGAGTAGAACACCGACCTAACTACTTTATTACACTACAGCATTATGCAGTTACAGAATGCGCTACTGAGATTACTGGTACACAGCCCTCCCAGAGGTGTATTTGTAGATGGGTGACATCATCGGCCTTGCTAACAGTGGGTATAAGGAATGTATGGAGTGTGGCCAGTCTAAAAGCAATTTAGAGTCCACCGGCAAACGGGGACAGACATACACATGCACGCTAGTGTCAGGTGCTTAACACCTGCCTATTTATCGATTAATATTACAATACTACATATATATGAATTGCGCCACACAGACTACACATGTCAAGGCTGTCATTATGACCATCTGGGAATGTGGACATCAACAGGGATGCTGGCAGTTAAGATGTACATACCTGTGAATCTGTGTGTTTAAAGTATGAATCCATCCTGACCTGGTGTATGCCCATCTGTGGAATGGATGACTACTACCACTATACAGGGTTACAATGGCCATGCCCATACACAGAGGCACATAACCAACACAAGGTGTCACTGGGCATGCTCACACATTTAGTAGCACAGGGCTGTTCAGAATGCACTATCTGTCCATCTACACAAGGATATACTGGGCATGCTCATACACTTAGTAGCACAGGGCTGTTTGGAATGCACTATGTGTCCATCTACACAAGGATATACTGGGCATACTCATACACTTAGTAGCACAGGGGGCATGCTTACTCACTTAGTAGCACAGGGCTGGTCGGAATGCACTACTATGTGTCCAGCTACACAAGGATATACTGGGCATGCTCATACTCCTTGTAGCACAGGGCTGACTGGGATGCACTCTGATGCTAAACACGGAGGGCCACAGTGGCCATGCTATTACAGGTAGATGTAAAGAACACACTGTAATGGACTCTGGTGTTAGTAGTTGTCATTGTCAGTGGGAACGCTGCTCTACATATATTTGACACCGGTCTTTTACAAATCAGCTGTCATTCTGAGATGATATAGCTGACAGTAGGCAGGCCTTTGTCACATATCACATGTATCCATAATACAAGGGAGTGTGGATATTACCCAAGTTGCATCTGCCCACACAGTGCCATTCCAAGGCAAATGTCCTAAACACAGATTAACTCCCATACACCTACAGGACAACTGCATTGTTTTCTTAAGCTAACCAGTGCTAGATGTGTAGTATCTATATTCACCACTGGCCACTGTAGATCCAACAATGGGGAGTACTGACATCTGTGCAGTGAGGAACACCTGGCTAATGTCACTGTAGTGCACAATAGCACTACCACCATATACCTCAGAATCTAGCAATACCACCATATACCTCAGAACCAGACATGTGGGCCATAACACAGGTACAGACTGCTCCAGGTGGTGTACCCACATACATAAGGGCCACTCACATGTACTGACCGGTCCCCCCATGAAAGGCATCACAGATGAGCCATGTGCAGGACACAGTGTCACATGCTGCATTCTAGGATGTAAACTGCAGACACCACCATGCAGATGAGTACACCACCATCTGACCCTTGACCTGTGTACTGTACTAAGCTCTACATCAACTGTAGTCAATACACATGTACTGACACAGTTGCATCATGTGCTATGCAATGCAATGATACCACTGTCTGTGACCAGGTCAGCTGTACACATACCAAGGGGCCTCAATGCTATCCACCATTAGCAGATGTCTGTTACTGTACACCAGTACACACCCTCATGTATGGATATGACATACAAGTACCTGCCCTGGGTGTGTACATGCCACACACACAACATACCTGTAAATAGCATAGCTGTTGTAGTCCTTTGTGTAAATAGGTGGCTACAGCCATTACACACATGCACATGGAATATAGGTCCATGACTGCTGAATGCTAACAGTACATAAGGTGTAATATCAATGTTGACAGAGGTGACATCCCCTCTGTACTGGTCACCCATCATATCATACAAAAGTCCATGTGTCATGTATGTTATTACATATATCCACCAATTGCAATGCCTACAAACATGACCAATTGTCAGGATTGTAGGACCTACACACCTGTACATGTAGTGATGTGCATTCAGATAGCATGCGTGTGCAGTTGCTGATGTATGCAGGTGGCGTGTATCCTAGTACATCATGCAGCTGCAATGCAGCCTCAACATTGTCAACTGTATATGGTGATATGCTGAATGCACAGAAAGATGTACTACAGGCATGGACAGATGTGTTGAAATAATTAAGTGGTGGGGCATCTTTGCAGATGGATGTTTGCTGTAGACAGCTCACAGGTGTGTCACAAGCAGTCCTACAATACCCTGTGTAACCGGTTATCAATGGTTTTATTAATTGAAGGACATAACACACAACTTAGACAGTGGTCAGGGTGACAGCGAAGGTAAATCACTTGACACGTGTTGATAGAAATGATGTCCCTAGTGCATATATCAGCACTGTTGGTACAGGAAGCATCAGTACATTTTGTAATGTGTGCAATACTGCTGTACACCTGACACACATAACATGAGCTAGGCAGGTCTGAGATTCACAGTACTGGCATGTGTGGTTGCGTGTGTGTCCATATTTGTCACGTATTGTGGGGAATACATCTCAATTGTTACTCACTCTCCAGTAAACTAGTGTAGACATCTGTACAGACTGCAATGTAGAAAGCAGGACATAGGCAGGGGCGTGTATCTCAGACATGTGAGGTATCTCTATGTGCATGACATAGGTGTATTAATTACTGAATGCCACAGTGTGTGTATGTAGGGCTGACTGGTCCCTGGGGTGAGGATGTCTGTTACCATACTGAGCTGATAGGACCCTTCCCACCATCCAGGCAATCCATTCAACTATCCGTGTTGATGTCCCCGATCTTAGGCCATACTGACTACCTGTACATGTGTATTCTCTGTGGCACATCATGTAGGTGCACAGTACTGTAATGATGATTTGCACATAGGCAGGGGTCCTCATTCCACCAGTAGCAACTGTGTGCGAGTGTGTGTTACTGTGTCAGTGAAGCTGTGAGTGTGTGTGTGTGTGTGTGTGTGTGTGTGTGTGTGTGTGTGTGTGTGTGTGTGTGTGTGTGTGTGTGTGTTACAGTGTCACTGAATACATGTGTGTCAATACCCGAGTGTGTGGGTGCAGTTTTGTGTTGGCATCCTGTCATGGGAATGTGTATTACTGATTCCCATTGAGGCACCACACTTCCCACTGGCCTTTACCCTTATAATTAGCTAGACCACTCTCTTACCTCACCACTCCATGTAACTGTACCTGTGATGACACCCTATATGGATGTCACGTGTGTGGCCACAGTAGCTTAGTACATAGCTATCATGCTCTTGAAATGATAGACATGTTTGTAATGTGGGACATTCTCACTGGTATGTGTCAGCTACATGGTGCATGCTGGTATATTCATACATACCTGTGAGTAGTCCACATTGACATGTGGGACACTTAACTGCAAACACTGACATCCACCGGCACGTGAAATTAGACCTGAAGAAGGACAGCAGAACATTATGACCAACATGCATTTACTGTTGTTACACAAGACACATACTGTTAACAGTATTGTACACCTGTACTACATGGTATATCTGCTGACTGTCAACAGTCCTCAACATTTGTAAACTACACATATCATCCTAGTCTGTTCACCCTGTGCATCAGACCATATGAGCATGTCCCTGCACCAATGGTGTGGATGTCAGGGATGCAGCACAGGCATCATCATATGCACAGGGTGTTAATGTTTGCCAGAGGCATAGGCTGCACCATTGGATGGCATCATGTGTGTGGGTTTGGGCCTTTGATCTACTTGGGAATGTGTGGATGTTATTCATGTGTGTGTTGCGGTGTCCTACATGTGTGCCCAGTGTGCGTGTATGACTGCACAGAGTTCTCCCATGTGTCTGGCCTACACAGGGGTATTATTGACAGCTGCAGACCGTACAGGTGAGGATTTACAGTTCACGGTGTCTGGCCACAGACATGTGACCTGTGCCTGCCAGGGGTTGCACGGGCACTACCAGACAGATGTGCAGATTGGGTACTGTCTGATGTCACTAGTCCACTGGAACCATGACCCTGTTGGGACCGTTCTGGGCCACGTGCACGTGGTCTGCTGTGTCGTGGTGTGGACAGCACAGCACCAGATGCACTGCTGCAGCTACCGCCACTATGGCAGCGGGCATGTGAGGTAGCTCATACACGTAGACCTGACACAGGTGATATAGCAGGCCTACGTCTACATGCCCGACGCCTCACTCCTACCAGATGTTCCAACACAGAGAGCTCATGCTCGCGGATTGTCATGCCACGGGCAAGGACTCCAGCCATGTCACCCAACCGTCTATCCAAAGCATCAGCAATCTGCTGTTGAGCATTTACCATTGCCTGGATGCTGTTGTTTAAAGAATGGACAGCAGCCATCTGTAACCTCTGATCTTCTCTGTTGCACTGTACAACAAGTGCCTGTCCCTCCATTATAGCCTGAAACATGCGTCTGGTGACACCAGCTGCTGTGTTCTGTCATGCAGGAGCATGTTGGCCTGAGGTCCTCCTACGAACAGCACTGGCCATGTGCCTGTGTGGGACACCACCAGTAGTTTCGCTTACAATATGGTGTGCAGACACACCTTCCATAGCCCCCACACTTTCCTGTTCCAAGCCACCACGTGCCAACTGTCCTTCCTCTATAGCCACTGGTGATGGTGTATGAGCAGGCATGGGATCTGTGTGTGGGAATGAGGTTGATATAGATGGAATGGAAACCAATGGCACAGTTTCAGCCCCTGACAACTCTGCCTGTGACCCAACCATACATTCATCATCACTGCTAGAGTCTGTGGGGACACTAACATCTGATGTACCGCATGAGGGCAATGCACCTACATCACCTGTGAGGGCAGACAAGAACTGTACATTACAATCTATACAATAGACACACACACACACACACACACACACACACACACACACACACACACACACACACACACACACACACACACACACACACGTGATATGACAGAAGGCATGCAGACGGCATGCAGCACAGACAATAATAGTGGTAGTTATCATACATCCCTAGGTTGCACACAACAGCATGCATGTGTGATAGCAGACTGCATGCAAATTACACAATCATAGTAGTGGTTAGCATACATCCGTGTGTTACACCATGTGGACTCAGGCTAACAGTACACCTGCCTGATGTGTGGCATATGACCTTGATAATCACAAGTAGTATGACATGTGATCTGCTGATGTGTGCAATGGCATGCATACATGTTTAACACAATGGTGTTCTGTCGAATATACAGTGGGGCAATGGTGTACCCATTCAGTGTCGTCTGTCCATCCTACAGATATACTGCAAATGTAGCTGATGTGCATGGCCATTGCAGGGAATCATGAGGCATCTCTAGTGCTATACAGTGTGAGTTACAGACAAGGTTCATAGCCATGACTGTGTTCAGATACAATACATATATACTGTGGAATGTGAACCACATCACTGAGGTGTATACACACTAAACCATGATGTAGAAGTTGTGACATAGGTCACTGATGGGTATACGGATGACACCCCTGCACATCTGCAACCATATTGCTGCAGCCTGGCAACTATGGGCAGACATGGCGAACACGTGGGTACACCATGTCCCACATGACATCTGTGTATCACACACACACACACACACACATGCACACACACACAAACGAGGAGCTAGTATGGCATTTATGTCCATCACCAGCATTGGGAATGTACTGTATCTGTGGCCTGATGTGGATACTGTACAAGTGACTGCTGTCATGTTGCAACACCCTCAAGATATTAAACACATCCTATGTGGTGGATTGATGTTACACCTACACAAGATGTGCACAGGCCTGTAGGATGTCTAGTGTTCCACACCTACATTATGATCATTATACAAAGTCCATGGCCGAACCATGTGTAACCATTGTACGACAGGGTGTACACACAAGCACAACACATCTACTGTGTGTGTTGCTCCATGTCTCTGGCCATCCTCCATGGCCATGTGTGTACATGTGTTGTCCAAATTATTGTGATGGGCATTTATTTCACATATCTGTGTTGTCCCATATGACATATATGCTCCACTGACAACAGGGTTATGCAGATAAAGGGTGGTATGTGGGATATGTTTTCAGGTTAGGTAGGCAGTGTAGCAACCAGGCCAATAGATGTCATGGACATGTCAAGATAGCACATCACATTGTGTGACATTCATAGCAGGCTATGACCCACACCGGTGAAACCTTTGTGCTGGCCATACTCCAGCCCACTGTGTAGTACTGTTTGTATTCACCACATGTGTAGATCAGATCTGTTGTACGTTCCTAAAGTGAACAGCACCTCCACCATTGTATGCACAGCTGTCAACACATCTGGCAATAAAGTTTGTGAGGATTCATGTCGGTGAGATTATTCACATAGTTTGCAGGTGTGGCACATGGATAATCATTGTGATGCATTGCAGGTCCGACTTGTATATTGTGACACGACTATACATTATGTGTACATGTTGTGAATGGCCACATGGCAGATAGATTTGTGCATTATGGTTCCTGATAAATAATAACACTCTCAGCTGCAACAGGCTGCTGATGCAGCGGAATGCCAGAGGTATATAAATAGGAGTAACACAGCAGTGTGAGCATAATCCACCCCTGTATAAAGGCTACAGGGAGCAATGTGCATTACATATACACCAGTACATTAGACTATACTATGGTGTATGCACATGTGTGCATACACAGAGTAGCATACTATAGTATGGGGGCATGTGTGTATACATGCCTTGCATATGATGTTACATTACATATTGTACAGTGACACATGCAGCTATATAGAATATAGTTGTTATAGGTGCAGTATTGACTTACCAGGCAACTCCAGGCTCAGTGGTTAAGAGACACCCACCTCCACAATATCGGCTAAGGCTTGTGGATGTGGTTCTGCAGGTGCCCCCAGGTTGGCCAGTAGCTCCTCGGTAGGTGTGAGTGGGGGCTGGGTTGGTGGCCCACCACCTGTTGCCCCTTCTTCCCTGGTGATTGCATTCGCACGCTGTTTCGCCCATCTAATGAGGTCTGTACAGTGTCTGCGCTCCTGCTGTTATGTGCGGTTGTGGCCACCCACATCATTAACCCTACTGCGAAGTACCATCCACAGGGAATCCCGCTGCTGTGCATCCTGTGGCACATGGCTGAACAGGATGTCATGATTATCGAGTCGGTATGGGATGAGAGCCTCATCCTCCAAGCATGTAAAAGGGGGAAGCCTTGCACACAGCATACCTGGAAGACATAATGACGGAGACAGGTCACAGTACCTCAGAGACATACAGAGCTACAGCTGAACATACATGTGTATCACATTAATTCAGTTTAAATAGTTGTATTTGCAAACTGACATGACACTGACGTGTTTGTGTCACACACATGTGACACTCAGTGTTGAGTGGATATTATCACCATATATATGTGTGTGAGTCTGTGTGTGTGTGTGTGTGTGTGTGTGTGTGTGTGTGTGTGTGTGTGTGTGTGTGTGTGTGTGTGTCACCTGATTACATTGCTCATACTCCATGTGGTTGCTGGCTTGATGTGGGCATGTCTGTTTTCCTTTAATGGTGTTCCTACCTATCAGCACATGGCTGGATGTGTCCACATTAATGCAGTCAACCTTGATGCAGTGTATATGTCACATATAAGGACTTATACTGCCTTAACAGACATGACCTGTGAGCCTGTAGACATGTTCACATAAGGTTTTACATGAATGTGTTCTGCCATATACATCTACATGGCACTGTACAGTGATTCAGCATCCTGCCATGTATCACCTGTGTTGCACATGTGATACACATGGGACACTGGCTAGCTTGAAGGTATTTGCAGGGATGGATATCAACTATGGCATATACAGTCAAAGTTAACTTGTGGGCTATATGCCATGGGCCATGTATGCATCTAGGATGAAAGGTTACCTGGCAGTAGCCAACAGGCAGGTCTGTGGGGCCAGGTGGAGCAGTGCCACATTACTGATCCACAGGGTTAGAGATACATATACCATGCATTACCATGCAGTCATCATACCATGTCTGAGAGGGGAGCGATGTGCAGCTTTGACAGACAGGAATGCAGAGTATGGCAGGACTATGTCAGGTGTATGGGACAAGGATCTGTCCAGCATGTGGTAGGTGGGTGTCCATGAAGTATGTGTTCGAGATCAGGATGAGTATGTGTAGCATGTCCGACATCACTGAGTTGGACATGGATTTATTCAGGGTATGCATCATGCTACATGGTAGAGATGGGGAAGGGGAAGGCTGGTGTAAGCCATCTGCACATTGCCAATACCCCTTAAAGGAAATATGTGATCTGATATGGGTCACATGAGTGTTCTGTATGGCTGGACAATTATCTCTATATTCATGAATGGCACCCTATTATTATTAGGGTTGCCACATATGACTCCCTGACAGGTGAGGTGATGTAGCTATCACAGGAAAGACAACTGCCCAGCTGCATCCCTCACACACAAGTGTCCATTATGATTACCACTGCCTAGGTGGTAGTTCATGGGTACAGGGTTATTAACATAGGGGTGACAATGCGAGTCAGCTATTGCTCCTAGGTCATAGTCATTCACATACTTCAATAGGCAGATGCCTTCTGTTTGTCTGTGAGGTATGGACTATAATGAGGGGGAATATAATTCATTAACCCTGGCATACTGTAGCTGCCACTGGTGTGATGATCACGTATTATTCAGACACCTTCTGTAGTGTTGTTTCTACCAGCAGTCCTGTTGCAAAACACTCCTGTGACATAGGAATGTACATCTAGTATACCGAGTATAGGTAGTACACAGTATGGGTGATGATGTCCTATGACCTGGCAAGGTTATGATATGCAGTGTGACATCAACCATACTGTCATCTACATCTGTACTGCTGACATTACTTAAGTGATCGAGGTTCATGGCCTTCCAGACCAGACTCAGTAGGGTAGTAGTGCATTCTTCACATTATCAGTGGTGTCTCCCCCTTTGTGGGTTGTGATACCTGTTGGTGTGCACCATTCAGTGTGTACACAACCTGACATGGAGCTATGTTTTACATGATGTGTACGTGGAGAGCATCTTGTTTTGCCATATGTGTATGATAAAACCTGTGATGTGGGCAGGTCCCATGCAGACTGAGTGCAGCTTGTACCTGCATAGTTGTGGGTACAGGGGCCCTGTGGTGTACATGGATATATGCTTGTGTACCTGTTAGGGTGGGGAGTGTTTTTATATTATCCAAGACCCTATCTGGATTGCTTATTCATGCTAAGCACTTGTTCAGGACTTGTAAACAGTACGTAAGCTAATTATTACTATAGCACTCAATCTTCAACATCACCTACAGGTAAGGGTGAACAGGTTTTGTACATACTTTTCTCACTTGCATAGAGTAATGTAGCTCTTGTACTCACTTTCCTCACTTATCTAGGTGAATGTAGTTCTATATTCAGGCATGTCCAAGAGTCAACTGCCAGTGTTCTCACCTGTCTATCTGATGAATCTGGACATCTTGAGGCAATGTACACATTGCCTCATGTACACAGACAAGCCTCTCCACCCACCATCCAACACCACAACCTGTGAGAGATGCACTCATCTAGACAAACTGGAGGTAAAGGTCTCTCCAGCCAAGCCTGACCCTGACTTCCATGTGGAGAAGGTACACAGTCGCACAACACCACACTCATGACATAAGCCTCACTGTATCTACCCCACCATTAACTGGGAAAACTACTCGTGTACCAACATATTAGCTCAACAATTTCTGGAATTCATAAACACCAATGCCCTGACTCAACATATCCACACACCCACCAGGGGAAACAATATCCGAGACCTAGTCATTACCACACGTGAAGCCAACTCCTGGTTGGCCTGATCAGACCATGTGCTGAACAGTGTTGCTATCCACATCCCGCACCTCCCTCCCATTAAGGGAACCACAGTATAATATGTCTACAAGGCCAACTACATGCTTCTTAAGGCAGACGTGGTGGACATCATGACACCCATGCAGGTGGACAGTACTGTTACAACTGCTGAATCCTACACAACTGCACTCTATAAGCACTTACAGGAGTGCATGGCTAGTGCTATCCCAAACAGAACCAGGACGCTATACTCATAATTAACTAAACCAATCTGGTGGTCCCCTGCCATAAACATATTGTACTGCAGGAGGAAGACACTGTTGCAAACGAGAGTACAATACCATGCATGGAGGATATCCCTGGCCAGCCTCAGTAAGAAGATGAGATCCCTTATAAGATCCTCCAAAGCTAGCTATGAAAACTATAACACAACTAATACCAACAACAACCACAAAGCATCAATGTCAACAACAAGATCTGCTCTGAGTTACAGCAGAAAGGCACAAACATTACAGAAACAATTGATATTGGCAACAGCCTGGCAGATCCCTCTCAAATCTGCACACTCTAAAGGCAATATCACAGCATCCATGGGACCGGACAACATCTCAGGCTGTGTTTTACATGAACTTCGGATTGTACTGTCTTGTCACCTATGCACCATGTTCAATAATAGCCTCACATCGGGCATAGTGCCCCTTGAATGATGCACAGCAACAGTTATCCCACTCCACAAAGGTGGTGCCACAACAGACCACGGGACCTATTTCCCTATAGGCCTGACTAGTTTGGTCTGCAAGGCTATGGTGCACATTATGGATCACTGTCACAGAGACATTGGGTACCTCCCAACCTTTGACCCTCCCTTTTTGGCATTGTTAAGGCTGGACCATGCCTCCTAAACCTGGTGGACTTCTTAGAGACAGTTTTCAAGGCATTGGATGAGGGAAAGGAGGTCCACACAACCTACCTAGATCTCTCATAGGCTTTCAACACCATTCCTCCTTCTGGTATTATCAACATACCCATCCACCTGAACATTAACCCCTACATCATGTGATGGTTTGCAAAGTGGCTCACGGACAGAACACACATAGTGGGAGATGCATACCCTAGGACCGACTGTATACCAGTTACAGCTGCCATCCCCCAGGGCTCAGTCCTAGGACCCCTCATGTTCGGTATGTATGTCTCTGACATATAGACAAGCACAGGAGGGCTTTGGAAGAAAAGGTTTGCAGACGACTGCAAACTAGGGGACATAATTGTTTCCCAAGCTGTTACAGACACCCTCTGGAAGTGTCGCACTGAGACAGATACCTGGTGTTAATATCATGGCGTCAAGCTGAATGCCTAAAAGTGCATAGTCATCCCCTTTGGATATAACTAATTACCCACAGACTACCACATAGGTGCTAGTCCCCTACATACAAAAAAGGTAATATGGGATCTGGAAACACCAGTAGATAGCAATCTCTCCTTTGATACCCATAATGACAAGGTGGTTAGAATATCCTTCTACATAGCCCCCGTAATCTCTAATGGGTTCGCATCCAGATCAGAGGGGCCATTGTGACTCTACACATGTCATATCAAACCCATTAGAGGATACAGCACCCCATTTGGGATATACCTTACAAGACAACTGCAACAGCTTGGAAGACCACATCAGTATCACACCAACAGGATTACTGACCTCAAACAGATGACCTATGCAGCCCAACCTACGAAACTCCAGGTGTACTCAGTTGCATACCGCATACTCACAGGTGATCTCTGCTTGACATACAAAGCCCATGTCCAACCCTGTATTGCTGGATATGCTCTACCTAAACAGAAGCCCCTGAGAGCCACATGCTCTAGGGATATACACCTAAGCACAATGATGAGTAGGACGTGCTGGATGGATAGATTCCTGACCCGGGCACTTCCTATGCTTTGGAACATGATTCCAATATACATCAGGCAGGGCCCCTCACAAGCACTCTTCAAG
The DNA here is from genome assembly GCF_019279795.1 of Protopterus annectens. NCBI lineage: Eukaryota > Metazoa > Chordata > Ceratodontiformes > Protopteridae > Protopterus > Protopterus annectens. The sequence continues at coordinate 230,775,172 of NC_056734.1, read as the reverse complement.
GGAAACCTTGACATGTGGATGGGAGACAGACATATACCCGGGGATCACTGCAGTGGCTCTGCTGGATAGAGGCACAGGGAACTATTGGCTCTGCTGTTCAGAGGCACAGGGAACCAACCTATGGGGGTTGCGAAAGATGACACACACTAGCTAGGCTTACAGATACCCTTGGTAAGACAGCCTAGTACCTACCTTTGCACATATTACATGTCTTATGTGCATGGATAGTTAAATAGCTCTTCCATTTTACTTTGATATCATGCTGATAAACCGTTGGCTCACTAAAAGACATATGTATCCTGTTATTGTGTATTGTAAATGCCAATAGTAATGCTATGTAGCTTGTAATACATATCTGCCTACAATACTGTACATTATACAGTTATTGGCACAATATCCCACAATGCAAAACATTCTTGCACAGTGGCCCAACCTTCCACATGTTATTCTCTGAATTACACCCATACATATGGCTACAGTTACAATATATCAACTTATACTATCCCCTGTTATAGCACATATTTGTTGGACCAGCTCCGCCACTGACGTCAGCTGGTGAGGAGTATTTCTGTTCAAAGCCCTTATATAGCATCCCTTGTGGTGTATGCAGTGTTTGCCTTGTGACCTACAGCAGTACACACAAATACTACAAGCGTTACTATGCTCAACAATACATCACTACAAGATAACTGTTTCCACTATATGGATTGCGTGCACTTTAAATACTACAGAATAGTACTACATACACAGACATACTGACTATTCTACATACCTTATTACTAACCAGAGGTATCATTAACAGTTGATTCAATCCTTTTCGGTTTGTGTTTCTATGTTCTTTGTAATGTTCCGCTGGTATACACGGATGGTTTGAATGTGTGATAACACATCCTTTTCTAGTTACATTTCAGTAATATGTGGTATCCTGTCCACCAATTGCTGTTCCAAAGTAGTTAATTGGATGCACATCAGTTGTGCAGCTACTCCATTAGCCGATACCATGGCAACAGTGGTGTATAAGTGAGTACTCCTTTTGGGTATTGTCCGTTTACCTTACTTTTGAGGGAGACGGCCTAGATGTGTTGTTGTAATATATTTCAACAGCTATATGGAGACACACAGAGATATATTAGCTTCATGACTCCCATGGACTGTGTGTAATGGCTAGATGATTTAGTTCTACATGTGAGTACAGCTGTTATATTTCGGAACAGTGCTACCTATGCAGGGTTTGTTTGTACCTGATACTTCTGCAGATGCTTAAGTCTGGCAAGGATGTTTGGCAAGCTCAAGGCCATATGGCTATGCATGAACTGTTATGTGGTGTCCAGTGTGCTCACCAGACATCCTTGATTTGGTGTACAAGTGTAACATACTGTGCTGTTACTGACTAATTGCTAACACATCCCGGTGTAAACACAACCCTCTGAAACGGGATTAGTGCAAACAAACCCTATCACATCAGCAGCTGTTCCATTGTACAACAGCCGCTATTTCACATAGGGCCATGTTAGTGTGTCTCTGACAAGGTATGTTAAGGCTTCTGCAGATGTTGTACAGTGTGTGAATGATTTGCGATGTTATTACAGTTTGTATTGTAATATGTTTGGGTGTGGGAGGTGATGTTGGTGGGTGTGCTTAGCAAATGTGGGTGTGTAGGAACTACTTTTATACATAATCGCTATGTGCGTGAGGGTTCCTTCCCTATTTAAACACCTATCCTTTTGTGGACTAATACAATGGTATTTGCAGGCTGATTCATTAAGGCACTGTTATGTGGTTCCTGTATAGCATGCAGGTGATGTTAGTCCTTAAATCCCTTCGGTAATACATCTGAATGTAATAACATGTTACTACATGAAAGCTGTGTATTTCTGTCATAAGTATTTGCAGTCAATGTAGTTGTGTTGGTGACTGACCCTCTTTGGCTAGGGTTGCCACCTTTTTATATGTCCATAGTGGGTCCTTTTCGGGGCACACATCTGATTTTACAGGCCGACTCAAACCCACGGTCAATACAAGGGATAGAACTTTCCTTTCTTGCCTATTTATAAGCTTATTCTTGTAGCATTTTAGTAGCTTATCCTGTTTCCTGTACCATGTAGTTACTTTAGATACAGAAATAACTATTGTATGCGACTATTACAGTACATATGAGACATAATTATGTCCTACAATCCCAGGACATTTGCCATGTTTAATATATTTGGTCAAGACACAGCCACCCAAAGAGGGAGTGTCTCTCACAAAGTGGAACAGGTGGTAATACTATCATTGGCTCATAACCATAGCACATATTTGTAATGGTGTATAGGCATATACTCTCTATATCCTTTGTTCATAAAGGTAACTAGTGGCGGAATGTGTGATTGCTATGGTCTATTTTATACACATATGTGAACACTTCAACCGCTGTATACGAGAGACCTACAGAATCCCGAAACCACAGTGTTCCGACGCACATAGTCTCGGAAACAGACTCCCATACCCCACATTACTGACATCGACAGTAACTCACAAAGGTAACACAAACATGGAACACACACATGCACACACAGACACACTGCTACCCAACACATCCAAACAAACCATCCAACACTATGTATGAACAGGTGGCCAAGCCCCCCCTACACACCCCAAGTAGGTGTCTGCACCCCACATACCACCTCCTACTTTAATATTCTACATCCTATGTCACTCAAACAGATGCACAAAACTAACCCACAACCACACATTACAGTCCCCCAAGAAAACACACCACCCACAGAACACATGCTTACACACACTACAGCCCTAAGAAACACACGTATACATAGTAACCTACCCAAACCACAACACCAGAAGCACTAACTGTACATTAACATCGTGAGATTACACCTCGCGCATCTGGTGTTTCGGTACTGTGTTCTTTCAGACCTTAAGCCTTGGGATTAAGTGCGTCGGTATGTAAAGCAGTTGGTATGTGGTAGGTATCCTATTTATATGTACCTCCATTTTTATGTAGATGTTGTTAACCTATCTATATATCTACATATATATGTATATCCTCATATATCAACATCTCTCTCTCTCTCTCTCTCTCCCTCTCTCTCTCTCTATATATATATATGATGTGTGTGTGTGTGTGTGTGTGTGTGTGTGTGTGTGTGTGTGTGTGTGTGTGTGTGTGTGTGTGTGTATATATATATATATATATGTGTATATATATATATATATATATATATATATATATATATGTATATATATATATATATATATATATATATATATATATATAACATGCACCTTTCATTGTGTACATGCCGGTTTGTCCTATTTCAACACATTCCTACCTTTTGTGTTTTATCCTGTCAGTATACATGACTGCCATTGGTACATCTCATTTAGCGTAGTGGTATGTTATTGTGATGAATGTGTACATGGTTGCGTGTTCTAATCCTGGCAGTGATATCTTACTTCTCAGAGCAGGCACTGGTAGTGCAAGGGTGATAAATGCACATTTCAGTGGCTGTATGTTCCACATGTTTATTACTCTGTGAAGAACTACCTATATATGCAAGCTGTGTTTAAGGTATACTATGTAACATGTACACATCTGTGAAGATTCCTGTCAGGGATACTCCCCATTATTTGGAATTATATCCCTGATTACATTATACAAAACCCCTCACTGACACTCTGGGGAATCCTTGCAGAGTATGTGGTGAACAGTAGCTAAACCACAGGGATCCTACAAGTGGCTCTGCTCCACAGAGGGACAGTTAGTTGATTGATGGGGTGGCGACAGCAGACACGTTTTGCCTGTGCTTATGAGTGGCCTTGACGGTTGGGCATGTACCTACCTATGTATCTATGAACCTGTACATACAGTATGGACACATGTTGATAGCTTAATATACTGTTCAGGTATTGACTTACCTTGTACCAATGGCGGTTGTGTGTACAATAGTTGAGGGCTACCTATGTAGGATGCACACAGTAGACAACCTATACATGACAATTTACAGGTGGTCATGTGTGTGTGCCATCCATGTTTGCTGTGTGTGCAGGTGGAGAAGGGTGTCAGTCCATGAGTGCCTACACTGTCAGTGTGCATGCTATGCATTCCCTCTTTGCCAAGGCATGGACATACTGGGCATGCCTCCATCTGCCTACTGGGCAAGCACAGGGTGTTCATGGTCTGAGTCCCCCTTTGCCTATGGGTCCATTGGCAATGGTGGTGGGCTGTGAGGGCATTCACCATTCTGTCCCTGCTGCAGCTGTTTCCGCAGCTGTTTCTGCAGGATCATATTGTGTAGCATGGCACATACTATGAAGATGTGGGCACACGTTCCTGGAGAGTACTGCAAGGCTCCTCCAGATATGTCCAAGCAACGGAACCATGATTTCAGTATCCCAAACACATGCTCTATGATTATTCTGGTTTGTGCGTGTGCCTCATTATGGTGTTCTTGCATGGCTGTGTGTGCATTTCTGATGGGTGTCATCATCCACGGTTCTAGTGCATAGCTAGCATCCCCCACCAGGTGGCCATATGGGATGTCCCCCCTGGCAAATACCTGATACAGCTGTGAGGCATGCCAGATGTGGGAGTCGTGATAGCTTCCAAGACTGCCAGCACACACATCCATGATAATGCCTTGGGCATTGCACATGACCTGGCAGTTGATGGAGGGAAATCCCTTGCGCTTATACAGTGCCTACTCTGCTCACCAGGTGGTGACTTGATGTGTATGTGCGTGCAGTCTATTGCACCCAGTATGACACACGGTGGAAGAGATGCATATTGCTGGCCAACTCCTGCTGCATTCAGGGGAAGTTTATGTGCTCATTGGCATGTGGTAACATGGCATCCAGGAACTGGTGAAGTACCCTGGGATGGGTTCCCTTCTGTTTCTTCTGGCTCTGATGAGTGGCTGGCACAGCTCAACAAGTTGCTGTATGATGTCCCTGTCCACCCTGTAACACTCTACTATCTCCAGATCATGTAGCCCCTGGTAGGTTACCCTGGGTCTGAACACTTGTCTCCTCCTCCGTTGCCTGAGATAGTTGTCAGCATCATCCTCCACACCACAGTCAGTCTCCAACACATGCTGGTGAATCAAAGCTATGGCAGCCCCTAACATATACATATTAAAATATTAAAAGTTCCCCATCTTTATACACCAATGGTGCAGAGTGTCTGGGAATACACAAGTGTGTGTGGGGGCTTTCACACCTTATACTGTTGACTGCTCTAGGATGTAATGTAATTTGAATTTCTTCTTTTAAATTCAGGTGATGAAAGTAACTAATTGTATCGGATGAAGTCTCTTCAACTTATTTAAAAAGGAGACGAAAGCGCTTATACATTTGGATATTCTACAATTTTAACCTTGGATTACAATAACATTTTGGTGTGTTTATATAAACATTTGCCTGCTCCATTCTACTTTGTGATTGACTAGTGATTTGTGTTTGTTCACCTTTTTCATGGTGTGGTCGTGTACAGACTTATTACACTCTTCTCAGACATTAGTGATGCATAACAAATTTTCATTATGTATGGATTTCAGCTATTATCCTCTAGTCTCATGCTAGACCATGCATAGTAGTCACTGCCAAACAGTGGCATGAAATCAAACAATTTTGAAAGCTGTGCAACTCAAAAAAGGTAGTCTGTAGTGTTTAATAGCTTTTAAACTGTTAGTTCACCAGAGGAACACTTAGTTTCTGTCCACTATCTATGCTGCAGTGCTAAGAGCACCATGGCTTCCAAAACTGTAAAACACTTTTCACTCCTACACTTTATTTCTGTTATGTTATAGTACACAGAAGCAACTGGAGAGTCATGTACTACAAAGAATTATGAACAGTTTCCTACACTCATGATAAACAAGTTATGTGCTCTTGAATTGGATGTCCAGATGCATCTCCTGATGTTTATTCACAGTGTGACTTTCTTGATATCTATGTCTTGAACACATAACTTAGAATATTATTATCAGGTGGCATAGCAACAGTAGGTTGAATTACTATCGACAAGTTAGGAAATAAGTACTTTTGGAAGCACAATGCAGTGTAATTATTGAATTGCCAGATAAGGCATTGGGCCATATCGAGAACTCAGTTATAGCATAAGTAACATCTGTATCGATGAGCCAATAACTTCTATTGTTAGTAGAGTTTTAAGTTTTAGGGTTTAGTGTACACCAAATACCTATTAACTGCAAGTCATTCATAAAGCACCTTAATCCTCTGGTACATTTGGGCAAGGAAAATATTTTGCTCAGGATCTTGATCTATCATGATATTAAAATGTCCCCCAGTTATTGCTTCACATGTCAAGTTTGAAAGACTCGATCTTTTTAGCCAAGTAACTTAATGGGATGGGATTATCTTCATTAGGTTTATAATAGTATGTTACATTCAATAAGCTTTATGGGATTCCAGCCTTTTGAACTATCCAAGGACCTCTGTCATGGATACACACCCAATAAACCACCCAGCTTAGCTCCTTTTTAAGTAAAATGGCAAACCTTTTTGGGCATTGTTGCACCAGATAAGTACTTTTTACCCATCTATATTTGGAATGCTTTTCCTATTCTAATGTTTTTAATTTTGGTTTCCTGAAGAAAATCACTTTAGCTCACCTCCTTTGTAATGTAGACATGATCATACTTGCCTTAGTAGATGATGACTATATTACAAGAAATCATTTGTTTATCTTGGGTTAAGATGGTGGGAGATTGCATCACACATCTGGAAGTACTACTGAATTGCAACTCTTAGCTATTGAACTCTATAAATATTGTAATTATTGGTACAACTTCGAATAATCCAAACCTTAACATTCCATTGATGTAAACATAATCTAGTAATGTTTATGAGCATCTAGTAACAGAACTAGTCTAACAACAAAGTAGTATATTTTCTACAAGTAGCTAAACACAACCTTACAACACAAGCAAGGAACAGGAACAGCACAGTGCAACTACTTTCTGCTCATTAACCTCTGGTCTCCAATGCATGATTCAACATGGACAAGATCGGTCAAGTGAATACCTTTCACTTAATACCCATACCCACAACAGTGGTATGTAGCTGTAGAAATAATTTACAAATTCTTAATTTTCCCCTAATTATTGAAAAATACAGATTGATTAGAATATGGTATAGTGGTTAAAGTATTTGTCACACAAAAATAAAGTTCCCCACATGTCTAGTAAAGTAGAACTGCCAATTCAAGTACACGTTCAGTATTATCAATGGCTTTTCAGGTTGCAACTGCCACTGAATGCAGTCCAGTAGTGATTGTAGTATTAAGGAGCATTTCTACTTGCCCCCCCCCCCCAATGAACATTCCAATTTTCAGAATGACATCTCTGGGTTAGTGAGAAACATATTCTTAAATAAAATGGCATATCCTTCAGCTGTGGAATGAGCAAATGGTTCAACTCTGTTATGGCACACTAGTGACTGTGCTTTTAGATTTCCCAGTCTGTAATGGTCTGCCTAATCTACCAAGTCTTTTATGCTTTTCTCTTCCCTTTTCTTACATTTGTTGTTTTGATGATCAATGTTATATAGATCTGTTTCTTTTCTTTCCAGTCTGCACTCCTAAATCATTAGTCTGGGCTATACTGCCATATCACTGCTTATTATCTGATTATGTTACAAATAGGAACCTGTTGCCAGGAAGTGAAGATTCAGTTTGGGGCAAGGTCACCAGTTTGCTGAAGATACAGGGCTATCTGTTTTATTTCAAAGTATAAAAATGCACTACAATCTGGTGTTTTTTGACAGCATATACATTAATTTTTATCTCAGTTGCTCTGTCCCTTTGCAATTTTAACAATCACATTTTGGCAATTATAATCCAGACATTTCACAATGAAATGCCCAGGCAAGTTATTATTTTGTTGCAATGGTTAATCTGGTGGTGAGGAAGCCCCCATGAAGGTTTTTATCTCCTTTATAATGAATGCTAGGGAGCCCGTACATTTCACACCTTCCAGCAGTCCAATAATGCACACATTATTGTGCCTGGCCTTATTTCCTAGATTCCCAATCATTCATTTGAGATTTTGAATATGGTCCTTGATTTCCTGGATCCAGCTGTAGTGTTATATTAAGATGTTGTTAGATCCATGTGATGTGATTGCTGCTGGTCTAGTAATTCCTATATTTTGGGTAACTTGATTTCATGTGAAGATGAAATCACTTTAATCTGCTGCACATCCTCTGCCATAGATTTTAACAGTTCAGTCATTGAATCCAGTATTATTTAGATACTTTGAGCTCATTTGTTACTGCACACATGGAGGTCATCATCTTAGTATATGAATCATTGAAGCTCTGGAGGTAACAATCATTAGTTGTACCATATATGTCCTATTTTGCAGGGAGAGTGATTAATAGCAATATCCTGCTTGTTTCCATCCACATTATTCCTAAAAACTTATTGTCTAGGCCACACTATTGAGCTATATAATGCACTTAATTTAACACTGTCAAGGTGAGCAGTGCAGTTATTCATCCTTTCTCAAGTACATTTTCAAATGTACTCCCTGAAAAATAAGCCAGTTTTGGGAGATTTTTTCTAAAGCTCAGCAAACATCCAAGACTGGCAATCACAATTTTTTCTGTGACTGTCTGTCCATATCATCAGCACAAAATAGAAAGATTTTTATGACTTGAAGGCACAAAATGCTAGTCCAGTGGAAAAGGGACAGGGATGTCATTACTGTATGTCCTGAGAAAGCCATAGCTGTGAGCGTTACTATCCACACATGGATATATAAGTGAAAAAAGGAGTGGGGGGCACACAATGAAAAATTATTGCAGTGAATTCACTGAAGGCAGGATGAAGGAGGTGCATACAACGTAAGAAGAGCTTGATTCTGCCCTTACTAGTACAAAGTACTTTGATACTGAGAGTGTAAGATCAAGAACATTTTAAATGAATTTTCAACCATGGCCATTCTTGCCTGACAAGAACTGACAGTTACTTTAAAAGGTACATGCTTTTGGGCACCACATGATCAGTGATAGCTAATGCTTAGTACAGTGCTTGCCTATAACTTATGAATATAACCAGTGGCAGCTCTACTGAAGACAATGCACACACACACACACACACACACACACACACACACACACACACACACACACACACACACACACACACACACACACACACACACACACACACATCTCAAGTTCCACTCTTGAGCTGAATTTCTTGGCATCCTTGTCTCAAACAGATAATAAGCTTATTATGATCAGGGAACTGATCCTATTCCTCTATGTTGTTTGTTGTCACTGAAGTAAGATGGTTAGACAACATAGATCACATTCCTTTCAATACAGTAGGATTTTATTCCAACAAAAATTAAAATAATTTTTAATAGCTTTGTTTGGACTAATGATGCCTTTATTTTTAATAACTGAGCTATTAGTTATCTAAAGTAAGGCTAGACTGTCAACTATGCCCTAGGAATATTCTGATTTATTATTATTGATGGCACTTTAGCATATCTATGCTTTAAGCCCAACAATAATATGCCATGTTATTGGATGTTTAGCATAGCTTAAACATACCCAAGCATTCAATAAACTTTGTGTAGATTTAGAGCAAAGCCTACATGGTGTTTAAATGTTTGCTTGATCATCATCAGTGCTAATTTCAAATGCATGCCACATAAAGCACTTGCACAAATACAAGTGCAGTTCTGTGACCCCCAACAGTGTTGCCTGCAAGGAAAGCATGTAAAGCAGTACAAACACCTGCAGACATGCAGACATGTTTACCTACAGGCAAACTAGTTTTGTGGGATTGTGCAGACAGCCACAGTCACTACAGTATCTAGTATAAGGCAATGCATAAAGTTCTAACATATTATAGGAAAGTATAGTCAGTGCAGAGCAGTGTGCAAATTTGTTTTAGGCATACTAAATAGATGTTTTGGTTGTGATTAACAGGGTACATGGACTGCATTATAAAGAGTTTATTCTGAGGAAGTGAGTGTACTGAAAAGGGGAACAGACGTGAATTGTATGAATGAAGACAGAGGAAGAGGACAAGTTCAACATGGTAATGTATAGCAGATAAGGGTATGCCGATGTATCTACACCACAAAGAGAAGACAGTTGTTGCATAAGCAGTAATCACATATCTACATGATACAGTACATACTGCTGTTTACATCTCCTGTGTGGGTATAGTCATCATCACACAGTTATTGCATATTATGTGACTGTCACACAAGATCACATATCAAGGAACATGACTGGCTGTGATATAAGCATCCAGGCAAGATAGAAGAAAACAAAAAAGGAGTGTAACACCATAGACTAAAACTGGAACTTTAATACAACAAAAACAAGAACAGGATAAATGCTTTCGGCATGTGCCTTCCTCAATCCTGAAAACAATTCCTACACACAACTATTTAAGAACCAGCTAACCAATCTAGTTAAAAGGCAATTAAGCAATTAAAAAATGAGGCAATGAAACATAGCAACACTTGCTCCCCATTTGCATAGTGCACTTGTAACAAAGACATGTTTTAAAATAACTTAGAGCCAAGCTTAAAGCAAAACTACATTTTGTTAAATACAATCAGCATAGCATATTAAAACTTATAGTAAATAAATAAAACACTGCTGTCATAACCATTATACAGCTTTTGAATCTGTTAAAAACTCAGAACTCATACTGTTAACATAGCAGGTTCACAACGATAATATTAAAGAAGCAACAGTCACTGCCTGATTAAAAAATGAGACAATGAAACATAGCAATACTTACTCCCCATTTGCATAGTGCACTTGTAACAAAAACATGTTTTAAAATAACATAGATCCAAGCTTAGAACAAAACTACATTTTGTTAAAGCAATCAGCATAGCATGCTAAAACTTATAGTAAATAAATAAAACACTGCTGTCATAACTATTACACAGCATGTAAATCTGTTAAAACTCAGAGCTCGTAATGTTAACATATCAGGTTCACAACCATAATATTAAAGAAGCAACAGTCACGGCCTGATATACAAAAAACAAATAACTATTGCATAAAAGTCTGATGAACACTCAGAATTCATACTATGAACAAAATAGACACAAAACTCACCCAAAATGAAAGCATGTATAAACACCTATTCTATAGAAAGTGTACAGAAGGAATATTACAAAGCTGACATCTGTAACAAAGACGGATAGGAAGTAAAAATAAAAATATATATTTAATGAGCTTTAATGAGCTTTAATGAGCATCCAGACAAGATCACTGGAGAGGACCATTAATCAAGGACAGTATATATATTAGGGGCTATGTGAATATTGTGATGATGTGCAAAAGGAGTTGGTTGAATATGAATGTATTGTCATCATTGGTCTCAATCTAGCAGGACACATAGCGACATGTTCATGGACAACATTAGACAGAAGCACACACAATCATGGACAATATCAGAATAATGAGACCAGTCATCTGTGTCACTGGCATAAAATATGTGATTGTGTAGCTAGTATACATGTTCTGCATGAACACACTTGTACAACTGTCATGATTTGTCATTAATCTGTAAGTGCAATCAAGTACACCATCCTCAATAACTAGCACCTTTTGGAGGTGTTAAGAGGGACACTGTCACACCTGTAGTTGAAATTACAATCAATCTGGCTGGTTGACAGGTTTGCATGACATATATATGCCAAAATACACACTTGCACAACTGTAACCCATTCCATCAATGTTGTCAATGAGGTATGTATTTACTAGGTGCAGCCCAGGAATGCGTATCAAGCATGCATCTTGTGTAACACCTTGAAGGGAGTTTTTCACTGTCAATTTCTAGTGGTTATGCCCAAAAAGAATACATATGTATGGCCAAAAAGATGTGTGGTAGCTCACTGTGGCAAAAGTGATGCATTTGAGTAAATTAACCCTGGAAGATGTGTTCGGAGGTACATGCAAAAGGTGTGTTGTACTCAATTATTGCTGTGATGTGCGCAGAGAACAATTGGACTATAATGCCCTTTGATGTGGATGTCTTGCACATACTCAGGAGTTGTTCTGTATACAAGGGATTGGTCTCCACTATGGGCACATGCTTGAGGAAGCTCTACATACTATCTATCTGAGTACACAAGTCACATACCACTTGGTTTGCTCATAGGGGTGTGCTGTCTATATTGTAACTAGTTATGTATTTACTTTCATAAAGGAAATAATCCCCACTTGAATTTGTGTTCATCTACTGTGTCTCCATGGCTCTGGCAACAATCCTTTGTGTATGTGAATACTGTCTGCATTATACCAATACATATCTTGGATTCAATGATTGTCACAATTTGCAGTCTTCCACAAAGCTGATTATACACAGGATGTTTAAGATTCTCTTGGCATCCGAGACTTAAATAATGAACAGGAAAGGGCTTGATACAGGATCCTGAGGTACGGACCTGGTCACTAGAGTCTAGATAGAGGTTATTTCACACACTTTGACATAATGTGCCCTGTATGTGATCTAGTTTTCTATCCACTTGGTGATGCAGGTGTGTATGCAACCTTCAGATATTTTCTCTGTAATACCTGGGTGTGGATTTGTGTCAAATGCCTTGGATAGGTCAAGTTATACAGGATGATAGTATTTTCCTCATGCATACCCCTGTTGACCTTCTTGAAGATATCAAATAGATTTACTAGACATGATGTAGCCTTAATAAATCAAGTATGGGTTTGGTAAACAGTTGCGAGATTACCTGTATCCTCTTTGATAAGGGCCATCATGACTTGTTGGTCTGCCTCACAAAGGAAGACAGTCAGGATTATGGGTCTACAAGTTCATGCATCATGCGGTGCCTCCCCCTCATTCAGACGGATGACCACTGCTGTACACCCTTCTACAAGAACATAGTCTGTCTGGAGGCTGTGTTTGAGTAGGGATCCAACTGTTTCTGCAAGATCAGGTTTTAATTCATGCTATACGTACCCTGGGATGTTGTCATGGATAACTGATTCTGTGTTATTAGCCACAGAAAGCACACAGATAAGCTGATCTCCTGAGATGATAAACTGAGTAATCCTTTGGCTAATGGCCACTGGTGATGGGGAGTCGGGGGGAGTGTCAGACAATTTGTCAGCTAGTAGATTGTTTATTTTCTCAGCTGAGTATGGCTGATGGCATCCGCAAACAGCTCTACATTTAGTTGTGCATTCCTCCTAACATTTCACACTTATTTAAATAAATGATTTGTGACAATACCTCCAAATACAGCCTTGGTTATGCATCACATGCCACACAGTAGTACTGTTCACACAGTCATACAGGTCTAGCAATGTCATGTAATTGCATCAATTGCACAACATATGGTTTTCATTGGAAAGCTGTATTTGAGCTGCATGATATTATATAAGGGCACATTACAATTTAATTTGCTGTGGCTAATTCAGAACAGTTACTGACACAAATGCTGATACTCACACAATTGTGATGATGACCACCTCAATAATCCTTGAGAATGTCAACACAATTGTACATAAAATGAATTTCACAAGGTTACAATTTAATTAAAACGTGATTTTCTGTGCATATCACAACATGTGGATGAAACAAGAATAATGTGCTCATGTAATCAGTAAGAATTTATATTGATATATGTCAAAGAGCATTTACTGATGGTAGGTATACACATGTGCCAAACTGCAAGTGTCAATGTGATGGCTGAATGAGAAATGGGTAGAATGTTGATCTGCTCCACTACCAAAATATATGCCTCAGTAAGTCAACAATATACGTAGCATCATCCCAGGTCAGTGGTTCTTAGGAGGCATATTACTACAGCTGTTATGGAAGGAATATATAATGAAATGTCTGCAGTGGCCATTAATAACTTACCTCACATCACAGATTGTAATACCCTCTTGTAGGCTTACCATACATCCACACTTCAACATAGCACATGTCGATGACAGCAACATTGACATGTGAAATGTTCATACGTTCATAGGGCATTAGTAAGCTAGTAGAGAACATCACATAAATTCTTAGCCATTGTTTTACCATTTAAAACAAACTCCATATATCTGTATGATGGAAGATAGTAAGGCTATATTTATAGGAGTGTATTGTTTTGAATGCAGTACATAATGCTACTGTCCATATGTGATGTGACCACACCATGACAGAATTAGTAATTACACATGCAGTAGTCTGCAGATGGCTTGTAGAAGCTCATGGAACAACTGTGCATCATGATATGTATATGCATATTTGACATGAGGACATCCACTACTCCTCTGCAGAAAGGACATCATGTAGCCAGATGAAAAAAGAGGATGGCACATGCTTGGGGCTATGTTAAAGGTCTCCTAATGTGTAGTGAAATGAATAATGATTCACAAGATCATACAATGATTATAATGTGCCATTAACCACTAACACAGCAGTATATTGGGTCTGATTTGAACATTACACATGTGTAGATATAGAAAATGACTTCCATACAATGTAACACTAGCATCACCACATATGTCTGACTTTAACACTGTCACAATTCACTTTATGGAGTATGATAGCATCATTATATGCTGAGGAAAACATGTTGGGAAAAAGGTCTGACATAGATTTGGAGTCATATATTGGTGTAGAATTGTCTAAAAATAATATTTGAAACTATACCCTCTCAAGTTGCCTGCTATCAGATTAAAATCCTTAAATATCTATGTCAAGAAGTTTGAGAACACAGTACATGATGTTACTACTATAGCACAAGATTGACTTGAATACTGTCTGAGTACATGTTATTATATAGGATGACATTATCGATGTATGTTTCAAGAGGGTGTTCAGAGGAGTGTCTGACACAGCTGCGGACGGACATACTCTTCTAAAATTCTCACCATACTGATTGTCGAATGCACACACAAACCAGTGGACTGCAGTGAGAGTACAGAGTAGAACCCCTATCTAACAACATCCTAAGAACAGTACTTAACACAAGCACTGCAGCACCAAGTCTGGCTTTTACAGTATCGGACAACACTTTATAGCTGATGACATGTGAAAAGGAGATTGTAATAGGATGTCTCACATGCTGTTTTAAAATGACCTCTTGAATGTGAGCTAACTGAACACAAACACACACACATACATACACACACACACACACACACACACACACACACACGCACACACGCACACACACACACGCACACACGCACACACACACACACACACACACACACACACACACACACACACACACACACACACACACACCAGACAACTGCAGTAAGAGTAGAACCCCTACCTAACTATATCCATAGCACAGCATTTAACACACATGCCACAGCACAGGTCTGGTTCTTAGAGTGTCAGACAACAATTTATAGCTGACAATATCAGCAGTGCATGTTTATGGAGGGAAGATGGTGGTAGGAGGATCTCACCTGTTCTAATTTAGCCTCTTGAATGTGAACCAACTGAACACAAACACATGCACACACACACACACACACACACACACACACACACACACACACACACACACACACACACACACACACACACACACACATACACACACCAATTGACTGCAGTCAGATGCAGTAAGATCAGTAACCCTAAACAATTGAAAAGCAAAACTCGAGCATATAAAAACATAATTACTAAAAAAACACTAAAACATTTGTACAGTGGAATATGACCCAGACCAGACTCAATGATAATTTTTTGGTGCTTTCATTCTTTTTAATATTTAGAACTTCATCAGAAAAAATCAAATCTACTAAATACACTTTTTAAACCATTACAATAGTTTCACATTATCTATAGTATCCAAAGAAACACTGACTTCTATTAAAACACGTCATTTAAAAGTCAAATAAACAATTAAAAAATAATAAATATGTGTGACTCAATGTAAATGTGTGTCTAATACCTTAAACTACATAATATACTGTGACATCCAGTAAATATCCCTCTGAACTGCCACCAAATAATGTGATGCCCAGACAATACCCCACTGGACTGTCAACAATAATGTGACATCTCCCACGATCCTGGGTCAGTAACTAAGGAGCTTCAATCCTCACTACTGAATCCATCGTGAGACTTGCACTTAAAGAGGAGTAATATTTCACATTTTTTCCATGAGAGCACAACAGGAATACACTCTATAACCTGGGAATGGACTGTATTCTTCTGTCCACCCCTAATGTAACTCCTAATTACACACTTCAGAGCAATGTTACCCAGTTTAAGATCTTTGATACACTCACACTTAAATTAAATCTCACACATCCAATCACTTCTGGGAAAGTCTGACATTGATTTCCAGCTGTATCCCTTCCCCAAAATAATACAATAATGCTGACATCAATCATATTGTCTTCATGCCCTTTTAAAGGGGTGTCCAATTATGATAATTAGATATTAAAACAAATAGTAGCAAATGACCAAGCAGCTAGGCTTTTGGAGTGGCTTGGGAAGTTAACAAGGCAAGTATAAGCACTCTCAAACCAATAAAAAACACTGTTTGACCATCCACAATGTAAGTTAATAAAAATGTTTAATATTTAGCAAAATTATTAAAAATATAAAACAGTAATTTCCAATAAACAAACATAACTCAATCACCAGGACAATGAAATCAATACTGTGGAACAGAAATCCAACATTCAGCAAAACTCTAACTGATCTGATTAGTTACAATTTTCTTGTCTGACTAAATAACACCATCCCTGGTCTAAACTAAATTATTACAATAGAACAAAGGCAAAAGTGAGTCCTTTTGGGTATCCATTGCACAGTACATGTGTGAACAACTCACAGCTGACTGTTAACTGACAACCTACTTCTGTAACTGACAACTACAACTGACTTCAAAAGGCTCTTTTATAGACTAGCATAACTGTCATAACTGATCCAGTTCTAATTTTCATTTCATATTTTGAAGATCAACCAACAGCTGTTTACTAAAGTTCCTTCTTGTCTTTCAGCGTCTGATGGTAACACATAGTAACTGTCAACATTCTGATGACATCATCTGCAGTTCAGCTGAATCTGAGACAGTTTGCCTTTAGATAGAATCTTTCTTCACAAACATTCACAATAAGAAATGTAAAAGGACACTGTTCAAGTATTTAAAACATTCTGTACAAACAGATAATAAATCAACATAAAATAATTTATTAACAATATCATAGCTAGTCATGCTGGCATATAATACACTGATTAATCTGAAAGCATGCATAAAACCTCAACCAGACATGTCAGCACAAATAACAGTGTCTACTTTCTTCACATATACACCTTAAAAAGGGAAATAGAGCTAAATTATTTAACTTTTAAATGTTAATATTTGGCTTTTAATATTTATAATGCCTGAGCCATAAGAAAGCATTTGCTGCTAATTTGTTCATTTAATACTGGCTTTCTATCTGCAGATAACCTAATCTGACACTCCATTTCTTTACCCTCAAGGTATACATTGCAATTCCCCTTAAAATGTCTTATAATTACTTAGACCAAACCAAAACAAAATTAACTTATTAAGGTCCTTACAAACTCTTAAGTGTTTTGCCAAAGATTTGCTCAAATCCCCTTTTTTAATTGCGATAACATGTTCATAAATTCTTTTCCACATTTTTTTCTCTATTTCTTTTTATGATTGAAATAAACATTTTGTTTCTGATGCTAATGTTTTGGTAAACTTGTTTTTGGATTGAGGGCATAAAGACGTTTTTTTCCTTAAAACAATGAATGTGATTATAAAATTGAAAATTTCTGAGTTTATTCCAAACTTAAAAAGAAGTGGAGAAGAAAAATCTACAAAATTCAAGAAACAAACATAAATCGGAAGAAAGAAGAAAATAAAAACACATTTTATATATCTTTCCCTATTCCAGTTTCCATAGATAAGAAAAACAATAAATACACAATTGGAAACTGGAAATTAAACAAGGTAATGCAGATTTAAAGTTTTAGTTGATAGACCATCATTTACATGCAAAGAGAGCAATAATTTGAAGTCAGTTTTAGTCACATTTGGTAACAAAAGAAACACCATAAATGTTAAAAATTTATTATAAAGATAAAAACAGTAATAGGAACGGAGTGAAGCAGGTAGTCTCCTCAAGTTAAAATACGTATGAATTCACAAATGATGAGCGCTTTTGCTTACAAAGCTTCTTCAGATCAGTTTAACAGACACATGGAAAATCAACTATATATATATATATATATATATATATATATATATATATATATATATATATACAGATTCAAATTATTCAGACCAATCACGTAGCCCACTCAATTAATCCAGTTAAAGATACATCCTATACATTTAACTTCAAACTACAGCAGACTAACTATAACTACACCTAAAAATATATATATTTTATGAAAAAACTTATACTACCTAACAGTATGGAAATATAAGTAATATATAGTATGTAAAAATATAAAAAAACAATGTTAATCGTTCTTTACCATGTACTTAAAAGTGAAAGCCATGTACTCAGAAATAAAACATATACTCAAATAAAATGAATATTATATTAAACATAAAAATATATATATATATATATATATATATATATATATATATATATATATATATATATATATATATATATATATATATATATATATATATATATGCATATAAATATAAGACATTTTATATATAAAAGACAACAATTTAACATATTTGAGGTGACTAAAAATTGTCATATATGAACCAAATGGACTTCTTATAAGGTAGTGTATTAATTTCTATCTAATATTCCGGCATTTCCTCAGTAGAGGCTTAATAGGTGCCCTTTCATTAAGGCCCTTACCTCTATCTGCTCTTAACTTAATAATCCAGTTGTTCTCTATATTCGCTATGATTCCTAATATCTCCTTCACAAATGCTGGGGGATATGACTTTTACGGCTCTAAATGGGAACCTGTGACTATCATCATAATGCATGACATGTTTAGCTAAAGCGTTATGTACTGAATTTCTTCTAATATGATAGGCATGCTCACGTATCTCATCTCTGAAAGGCCTGTTCATTTTGCCAACGTAAAATGAACTACAACTCTGACATACAGCTAAATAAACTAGATTAGGAGTCATACAATTAGCTGTTGCTGATATTACAAATTCTCTCTTTAAGTCAGGATGAAAAAACAGGCTATTAGTGTCTATATACATAAAAAAAATTACACTGTCCATATGGCTTAGTACATCCTTTACGCAGATCTTCCTTACTGTTATGTGGATAACAAAGCATTCTCTTAAGATTCTTCTTATTCCTATATACGAAATGTGGTTGCTCACCAACAATCCTTTTAATGTCCTGTTTGTAACCCATCAGACCTTCAAAAAGATGTGGAGGAAAGGAGACAGTCATTAGTGTTTAATATTTCCTCTTATACACTCTCTCCAGATGAAGAGAGTTTGCTAAGTAAAGGGTTGAATTTCATTCCCAAGTGTTGTAGTGATTTAACAGACACTGTTATGGATCTTAAAGTTTTCTGCAGAAATGTCATGCTTAGATTATTGTATGGTAATCATGGTAATGAGATTATAAGTGTGTAGACTGACAACACTCGAAAATTTAGTAGTCTTAGCCATTTTGTCCCACAGAATCATCCATTATTGGAATCCTATTTTTAGCTTACTGAAGAGGAACTTTTTAGATATTATGATACTATGATGGCTCATAAGAGAGTTAATAAAGGGGACAATTTGAGTTATAAGGAAAGAAGGTGTTTGAAGGATCTACAGTCTAATGATTCCATTATAATTGGACCAGCCGATAAGGGGGGTCGAATAGTGGTCATGGACACTTTGGCATATATTAGGTCTATGGAGAATCTTTTGCATGATAAGTTTTATAAAATCATCACTAGAGAAGAAACACATGACATTATACAATATGTTACTAATACCTTACTAGACATATACAAAGGGAATATTATAACTAAGGATCTTATGGAATATTTGGTAGTGAAGAATCCCCTCATACCCACAATACATGGGCTTCCAAAGATTCATAAAAATATTATTGAGCCACCCATGAGACCATTAGTGGCTGGAGGGGGCTGGGTAACTGAACATCTGTCAGTATATGTAGAGCAACATCTGAGACCCATATTAAATGGGAATAAATATGTACTTAAAGATTCCAAACAGTTTCTAGTGGAACTCTATGATTGTTTGAAAGGAATTAATAATGTACAAGAGCTCATTTTAGTTACAATGGATATACAATCATTATTTACTATTATTTTGAATCAGATAGGTATACAATATGGAGAGTTCCTATTCAAGAATAGATTTTTTAGATCTATATATAGAGAAGCTATCTGATGGGTTAATCAATACAGGGGTTTATTGTAAGCCTTGTTATCGTAATGCCCTGTTGATGAGATCTAGTATGCACCCTACATATGTGTTTAAGAACATTATTAAGGGCCAGGGTATGACGGCCTCGAAATTAAACCCCTCAGAGGCTGGATTTTCAGAGGAACTGAATAATTTGAAAGAAAAATTTTTGAATAGAGGTTACAAGGAACATGAAACAAGTGGGCATTTGAGTGAAGTTCCTATACTACGTAAAGACACAGCAGCACCTTATTTTGGTCCTGCTGTATCTGGTAGAAAAATGAAAACCTCTACTGTGCATCCTTTAGTTAAAGTTCCAGCATTTTACACCTCTGACAGTAGAGAAATTAGGGATATTGTTTGTAAGAACTGGTCAATTTTACAAGTAGATGAGGACATTAAAAGGATTGTTGGTGAGCAACCACGTTTCCTATATAGGAATAAGAAGAATCTTAAGAGAGTGCTTTGTTATCTACATAACAGTAAAGAAGATCTGTGTAAAGGATGTACTAAACCATGTGGACAGTGTAATTTTTGTATGTATATAGACACTAATAGCCTGTTTTTTCATCCTGACCTAAAGAGAGAATTTGTAATATCAGCAACAGCTAATTGTATGATCCCTAATCTAGTTTATTTAGCTGTATGTCAGAGTTGTAGTTCATTTTACGTTGGCAAAACGAACAGGCCTTTCAGAGATAGGATACGTGAGCATTCCTATCATATTAGAAGAAATTCAGTACATAACGCTTTAGCTAAACATGTCATGCATTATGATGATAGTCACAGGTTCACATTTAGAGCCCTAGAAGTTATATCCCCCAGCATTCGTGAAGGAGATATTAGGAATCATACCGAATTTAGGGAGAATAACTGGATTATTAAGTTAAGAGCGGATAGAAGTAAGGGCCTTAATGAAAGGACATCTATTAAGCCTCTACTGAGGAAACGTCGGAATATTAGGTAGAAATTAATACACTACCTTATAAGGAGTCCATTTGGTTCATATATGACAATTTTTAGTCACCTCAAATATGTTAAATTGTTGTCTTTTATATATAAAATGTCTTATATTTATATATATATATATATATATATATATATATATATATATATATATATATATATATATTATATGTTTAATATAATATTCATTTTATTTGAGTATATGTTTTATTTCTGAGTACATGGCTTTCACTTTTAAGTACATGGTAAATAATGATTAACATTGATTTTTTTATATTTGTACATACTATATATACTTATATTTCCATACTGTTAGGTAGTATAAGTTTTTTCATAATATATATATATTTTTTAGGTGTAGTTATAGTTAGTCTGATGTAGTTTGAAGTTAAACGTATAGGATGTATCTTTAACTGGATTAATTGAGTGGGCTATGTGATTGGTCTGAATAATTTGAATCTGTATATATATATATAGTTGATTTTCAATGTGCCTGTTAAACTGATCTGAAGAAGCTTTGTAAGCGAAAGCGCTCATCATTTGTGAATAAATACGTATTTTAACTTGAGGAGACTACCTGTTTCACTCCGTTCCTATTACTGTTTTTATTTTTATTTATTTATATTTTGACAATGGAGTGTTTATTTGGTTGGCCAGCAGCTAATTGCTTATTCTTGATAAATTTATTATAAAGGACTTACAAACAAAACAAGTGCAAATACAGTAGGTAGTTGAGTGACTCTTCAAATGTATTTTTTAATGGCATCGACAGATTTGGGCAAATTGCAATTTCAACTATATTTCTATGGGAATAGTCTACATAGAAACTTGTGAAACATGCAGAAGTTATTATGTGGGCAAAACCATTAGAACATTGTGGAAGAGAATTTATGAACATATAAAAAAGGAGATTTGATTATTTGGCAAAACACTCATGAGTTTGTAAGGACTTTATTTTGGACTATGTAAATGTAGGGGATTTTAAGGGTAATTGCAATGTACATCTTGAGTTAGAGTATTAGATTATCTGCAGATACAAAGCCTGGAGATAATGAACAAATGCTTTTTTATGGCTCAGAGATTATACATATTAAATGTCAAATATCAACATTTAAAGGTTAAATAAATTAGCTGTATTTCACTTTTTAAGGTGTATATTATGTAGCTCAAGGTATTAGACACACATTCAAACTGAGCACACATATTTGTTTGTTTAATTGTGATATTGCTTTAAGATATATATTTGATTTTAAATTACATTTTAGTAGAAGTCAGGGTTTCACTGGATAATATAGGTCATGTGAAAATATTGTAATATATTTAAAAAGTGTAATTAGAAGGTTTGAGTTTTTCTGATGAAGTTCTAAATATTAAAAAGAACAAAAGTTCCAAAAAATTAAGTCTGCTAAGGGTCAGATTAGAACTCCTACCTAACTTGGTATTCCAGCTAGATATCTGAGTATTTAATGCAGTCACCATAGCACAAGTCTAAGCTTTGCAATGCTGCTGGACAATTTATAGATGAGATCATCATTGCATGTTTTATTAGAAGATGTTGAGAGGCATGCATGAAATGGATAGGTAGCCGAATATGACTACCAAAATGTTCCCACTCCATGGGACTGGACGCTGACAGTGGGATATACACTTACAATTCTCTGTGTAGACACATGCAAATACAAGTTGATTGCATTGAGATTAGAACTCCTACCTAACTAGGTGTATCATCTATACAATTTAGTACTTAATGCAGGTATCACAGCATGAGTCGACTTTTACAATGCTGCTGGGTAGTTTCAAGTGGATGGCATCCTCACTGAATATTTGTGAGAAGATGCTGTGAAGCCTGCATGAAATGGCTGGGTAACCATGTACAACTGCCAATATATTAGTTCTGCATTGGGACCGGATTGATGATAGTAGGATACAGACTAATATTTCCCAACTATGCACACACACTTACACATATAATGTGGCTGTTGTGCTGATTTAACACACATGTAACTATTTTGTTTCCATCTGGAAAACACAGTAGTTATTGGCTGTAACACCCCTAAAGTATGCTTTTGTCTTGCCATAGTGATCATTATAGATGATGCCATTATCATTATATGATGTGATTAACATATCCTGTTATGAGAATGGTGTACAAAGTATGGATGCACTATTTCCATTTGTGCTTCCAATGTGCAGGCAAATTTTAAGAGACAGCTTGTCACACTAGATGCAAAAAGCTGCCAGGAATGCATGTAGCAAAACTGAGACATATGCAGCTGTTTCCTGAACTTTGTATACATTACACACATGTTGTCACATACATACACATGGAAACAACTGTGTAAGTACATGTGTTCATATTTGAGAAGAATTGTTGTTCAAATTAACAAATGCATAAGCCAATCAGAAAGTCTATTGCCATTGTAAAGGTGTACATGGTATGTAACAATGCAGTTTTGTTATTTATTTCTGTTATGTAGTTGACATATGGGAACTAGCACTGACATACCATGTTTCAAGTGCATGGATGCAGGTAACACATGACTCAGTATAAATATGTGTTCATTCAGTAAAAACTGCCTTCCCTTTAGTTGTATTTTTACATGATTTCTAATGACATGAAGACTAGCTGGGCACTAAACATAAGAACTATATGAGAATAAGCACTTTCCATAGCATACTGCCGAGCAGCTGGTTTGCTTGATCAATGGCAAAGTGTTTGCTCATGCAAGATACACTGTACACAATTATGACTCCTACCTAGAAGTTGAAAAGTACTTATCCATGCTGGCTATGGTAGACCAGCTAACAGATAATATGGTGTTGATAACTAGTTAATATTGGAAATGTGTCATAACTTTTTTAACATTAACCAAGTATTTACACTGTTTCCCCATTTGTGCATAGCTAAGTGATGAGCAAATGCAGGTCTCTGCTTCAATGAGAAACATGTGACAATGCTGTTGCTTTGCTTTCGACCATGTAGACACACTAGGCAGAGAGGCATGGAAGCCAGTACTTTAGACACAAAATGACTGGAAGAAAAACACCTGCTACATAGTTGTCTCTGTGGCAGCAGGTATAACAGCAGTGAGCTTTTATTTTGAGCGTAGGTGATACAGGGTTTAGATCCAGCTGTATTGAATTTGTTTATACAGTAATTACATATGATAGTTATTGGAAATGAGAGGGGGGGTTGTATACAGTGAAGTACAGTATAAAATAAACAGTAGTCAATTTATGTCAGCAGTAAACATATAGATTTGCATATTTAGACATTCCCCAGTCTAAATAAATGTTATATGCAGTTTTTCATATGAGTGTTTTACTCTGTTTTAACAGTGTATTACTTTAGTGCAGTGAGTGTAAGCAACACTGCATGGAGGTAACCACACCATGCCATGGGACATGAAGAGCCATTCACTGTCACTCAACATCGCTGTGCAATGCCAAACTCTGTACAAACACAGAGGACAAAAAGTGAAGGGCTTCACTGGGAATTTCTGTTTTATGTGTATGGTATATTATTCTATTTTTTGACCAGATTAAAGGCATGAAATTGTGGTAAATATAAAAGTGGTGAAATGGGGGGCAAGCAGGGAGTAGAACAAAGGGGAAGCAACATAGGAATATGCAGAAGGGAATTATGAAAGAATCATAGCTATCCACTTCTTTAGCAGTGTAAAATGAATATGGATAGAATATTGGATGAAAATGGACTGTCACCTCAACAGAGATGGGTGTCAGTAACAAAGTAATGTTGTATAGCCAATTAAACCAAATCACGTGTGTGGGGAAGACACATGTGTGAAGTGTACAGCTATGTATGGGACAATATATATATATATATATATATAATTTATTTATTTTGGGGGGGGCAGGTGCCCATTTTTGTATTTTTGCTTCAGTAAGAGAGAAATTTTGGGTAAAGGATGTAAGTATGTGAGGGTCAGGTAGGTAAGTAAGTGGATGCAGACAAACAGGAAAAAAAAGACAAGAGACAGAGATGGTGAGGGACACAACAGGTTGGAGGACACTATGACTGGGGACAGGGAGGATCCATCTGATGCCCATCAAACATAAGGACATTGAGAATTTAGTCCTTACCCTAAGACCTGTCATCACCATCTCCTTCCTCAGCTTGCTTTGAAGTGCTTGACATTTTCTTTTTCCCAGCATTCAGGTGAGCATCTTCTCCATCCAGCTGAGGTGTGCACTAATGGTGCTGTCCATGACCTCATGCACCATAACTGGAATCTTCTGGTGGGTGACAAAATCACCACCTCCACCAATAATCCCAGCGGGTACCACTGCACCAGTTGCCAAGGTAATGGTACCTAATGTGGAAGGCCTGGGTAGTGCAGGGGCTGTAGAGACAGTACTGCCAAGATGGGTTACAGATGTGCTGGGAATTGATGTAGCAGCCACTGAGGAGGTGGCAGTCTGAGCTGCACTGATTGGCCTACCTCCCTCTGCTGTAAATCATTTTGTGAGTAGTCAGAAATTGATGACATCAGAATGTTGTGACCACACATATAAAGATAAAATAGAGAGAGATAAGGGGTGGGGTAAATGACAAAAAAAAGAGGATAATTAGTACTGCAATATGTGACATACAGTAAATTACTACAATATAAATAATAATTTTACTTTTACATTAAGTATATTTTTATCACATGCAAACTATGACTGAAGATTGTTCCAAGTAATCTTTACAATATGCATATATTGCACATATGCTTTATCAAATCATATAGATTAAGTTAACATCATGGCATGTATGCCAATTTTGTTGAAATTGTTACTTAATATTATTAAATTATTTACAATATATTTGTTACCTATGGTATTTGAACCCACAACATCTGAATACACTTTTACTTTTGACTCCTACAGCTGGCTTGAAATACAGACTGAAACATGTATACTTGATTTTACAGTTAAGATATGCATGCTTACTTTGCTAATAATGTATACAAGGGCAATACTTTAGCTAAAATAATATGTTGTACAGCATACATACCCTTTGCTTTTCTCAGTCTTTCCAAATGCTCATCATGCGCATCCTTGTTCACTGCTGTCTCCTGGGTGGTTATAAAAGAAAAAGTGGGGAAAAAGAGAAGAACATTATGCATCCCAGTCTTGGCTATATCTAGCTTTCTATATAATTTAAAGTATATTTTTCTGTATACTTACACAACTGAGGGATGTCAGCAGTCCTAAACTCATTCAGCCACTGGTTGAGTTGTTCCCACATGTGCCTTTTCATTATAGTGGTGCCTACATTGCTCTGCACTTAGTGGAATGCTAGTCACACTGGAGACAGCTTTGGCTAGACTACTCAAAGCCTCTGATTTGTATTGAGACCTGGTAAAGTCACCCTGCAACAGCCTATGGCCATAGAGCTTTACAAGGGGTACAGTGAATATTCTGGACTCCTCTACACTCCATCTTTGAGACCTAAATTGGGCACCTTTTCTTCAAGCTCTTGCCATGTGCATTCAGGTAAAACAATAAAAGTTAGAGTGTTTGCTTACCAATTAATGTGATCGCATTTTACAGCTAGTGTGCAAACTCAAACAAACATGCCGACAGCATTTGCATGATGTCAAGCAGAGAGCAACAGTGCCAAAAAGAGAGAAGGCAGTTTATGAACTTGGAAGTCTAATGTGACAATTGCCTTTAGATTATAGGTTGGTTGTTGCTATACCTCTTAGTTGCTTAAACTTTATAGACCTGTATTGGATGTATACATTTTATGACCTGACACGTTTTTTGTGTGGTTTTACACACTGATAAAAGTAATTTGTACAATGTGGGATTCAAACCTATGTAAAATAGACAAAACATATTTTCTCACATGCATGTTTTTTCATTCTAGTCACAGAAGAAGTGCTTGCCAGACATGGGCATGAATTATATATACAACTGACAAAGTGAGGGATTAGCCATTTATGTGTGTAACTTGGCAACGTCCTGGTTTATAAATTCATGTGTATATGACTATCACTGAAGTATGAAGTCCATCAATGCAAAATGAAACTTTTAATTACAGAAACATAATTGCTAGTATAAACTCAGTCACACATATAATTCATATGAGCTCCAGTGCTACACACAGTGGCAGCTGGTGACTTCATATCAAAGGGGGGCTGCAGGAGACAGCTGAATAGGTGGGGCCAACAGGAAGGGGAATGACCAACTAGAAAGGGGTGGAGCTATGCTCAAAACCATAAAAACTGGGATTTTAATTAAATATGCTGCCCTGGGTACCAAACCACCATTATTAGAGTCCAATCAAGACAAAATGAAGTGTAGAAGAAAAAATATCTCAGTGCATTGGCTACATGACAGCTTACTTAATATCTAGATGGAAACAAAAAGGTTATAAGGCATGAAAAAAATAAATTACTTTTTAAATACATTACTGAATGCCAGTCAAAATCAAGTATAAAAAAACAAGCAGCACTCAAGTGAAACCACTTCTCCTTGCACTGCAGTTCAAATTATAATTGATATTCAGCTTTATAAAAGTACCAAATAATATGCTGAAAGTAGCAATCTCTGTGATACCCCCACTTGTAAAAATGTTTCTTATCTGAAAAAGATCTCATAACAACTATCTACTTGTTTCATGGGGAAAACATGATCAAAGTAAAAAATGAACAGCAAACAAGAAACAAGCTCAATATAAAGTGCTTAAAAGATTACTGCACAGGTTATGGACCACACATGGTAGATTGGCATTCTGTTTACATTATGGGTACAGCCTGCATAGATGACTGCAAGTCTCCAACAAATGCAATGAGCTTCTGAAAATAATGTAATCCTGTCCTTTATTATAAATACTGTCATATGCATTTCAATACTTAAGACTTATACGTTATCTAGTTATGTAAATATTCTCTGCATGGCAATAACAAAAAGGCTTACAATGTTGGTAATTATTTAACAGTATGATTATTAAAGTTTACTTGCATCTTACAATCTCAGACAAGCTTACCTGTTGGTCATTAAAGCATTGCTACTTAAACATAGAGCAACAGGCACTGCAACAACATGCATTTTCTGAATAATAAGAACCATAAATCAACAATATAAAAATATGACTGAAAACCAGAACATTCTGCAAAATCAAGGACAGATGAAAACCCACTGTAGTACTTGTATCTACCTTGGATGGGGGATACTCTGCACACTTACACTGCTCCTTACCTTGCTTGGACACATCCAGAGTCACTATATGGGGGAGTGGGGTGCAACAAGTATGTCACAATTTGAAATGTCTCTGGCTGACGGTGATGGCCCTGACACATGTGTCATACCTCTGAACTGCAGAGCAAGAAATCTGGACAAAACCATAAACAGAAGTGGGACAAAGGCCCAAAAATAAGGACAATTTTTAAATATTGCTCTTATAAACTTAGAAAGATAATAGAATAGTAGGTCTTGTATTAGTATGAATTTTCTGAAGGGTATGAAGTCTGAAACTAAAATGTATGTCATTATTTAGTGACTTCAATCTTTACCAATTTGCCACTAATTTGCCAGAAAACCACAATTTTATGAAAAACAGACCAAAAATGTAATGCCAAAATGTAAAGTAGCCACACAATACAGCTAGGAACCTGTCAAAGAAGGGACACTTTTTTAATATTAGTACGTTTTAGTTGAGCAGCTGACAAAATAAGAGAATCTACATGCATTTCTGAAATAAAAGTAATCTATAACTCTGATCATTGCAATTATTTATTAATTGTAAACCCTCAACATTTTCTTCCAAACTTGCCATTTTGCAGAGGGATTATTAGGGGGAGAGCAACATTTTGAGCCACACTCGGGGACAGTTGAGAGGTTTGGATATACTTAATTCTATAAAGCAATTTATTTGCACGTATCTCTCAATGTCGCAATGCAGGAAATCTGGACAAGGCCAAATATATTGGGGGAACATACAAGCAGTACTAAAAATTGCCCTTGTATTAATTTAGACAGCTGATAGAATAACAGGTCTTGCTTTAGCATGCATTTTACTGAAGAGTATGAAGTCTGAAACTCATTGCCTGTCATTATTTAGTGACTTCATTCCTAAACAATTTGCCAGAAAACCACACATTTTATGAAGAACAAACAAAAATTAAGAAGCAAAAATCTATTCGTTCTGTGAAAATCTGGACAGTTGAGAGGTATATTTCAGCCAGGGCTGTCTTTAGGTTTGCCGACCTTCCCCCTCACAGATTTCTGGTTGAATGGGGCCTTCCCCCTGCAGCTATTTCAATGTCCTATTACTTGGCTGTTTAGTCCCATTTACCATAAACATTGTAATGTGTATACTGCTGAATGAAAATATGGACAGTTGAGAGGTATATTTCAGCCAGGGCTGTCTTTAAGTTTGCCACCCTTCACCCTCACAAAAACCTGGTCGGATCGGGACTTCCCCCTGTAGCCATTCCAATGTCCCATTACTTGGCTATTTAGTCCCATTTACCACAAACATTGTAATGTGTATACTGCTTTACTTCTATGATGATTTGGATTTCATTTAAAAGTTTTATTTTACATTTTACAGCACAAACACTAATAGACATCTGCTAAACAAAGCAATGCACTCTCCTGGCTAAGCATTAAAACTTTTCTTCCATTGAAAGTCGCATTACTTGAAATAGCATTGAAACCCACATTCAAAGAAAATACATATGGCCAGTGGCAGATAAAGATTAACTTTGGTCTGTTTTAAAATCATAGGCCCTTGCACACAAAACATTCATCTGTTCTTTGATACACCTTCCTGATTGTATTACATTTTATTCCTTGTATAATGCAGTACAGTTGTTAGAGACCATTTTAAATTTACTGTTTTGAACATTTTTCCAGTAAACAATGAAACAAAATGCATGCACCAGTAATTACAAAACTGCCCAATTCAGACCATTTCTATCATAAAAGTCTACTCAAACTTCTACAATCCACCAGTATCAGTAAATATGCACAATCTCTGCAGAAGTAAATGTCATCTAAATAATTCCATATTAAAGAGATCTGTAACTAATGAAGATGTTGTTGCTAGCAGACAACTTTATATTTCATTGCTTCATCAAGAAATGAAGTGCCTGTTGCCCTTGAGAAATAAATTGCCTATGTTACATTAAAAAATGATAAGCTAGTAATACTGAATAGGGAATGGATGGCAAACTGGCAACAAGTTCATAGTTACTAGATATCTCCACCAAAAAGGAAATTCTCAGGACTGCAACATCTACCCCTTTTAAAAGTACAACACAGTACAGTATCAGCAATGCATCTACATACTGTGGGAGTAAAACTCACAGCCTTCTACATCAAAAGCAAGTACACTACCTGTTATGCTATTAGCAATGCAAGCCAATTCAGCAAAAGCAGCACTAAACCTCTTCTCCGAAGATCTCAGCTCCTTGTAAAACCACTCGACACTATCAACTGTATCTCTCAACCTTGCAGCACATGAAATATGGAAAAAGACAAAATTTATAGTGGGGGGGATGAAAAACCAGGGACACATTTTAAACATTGCTTGTATAATCTTGGAAAGTTGTTAGACTAAAATGCTGTGTTGCCACCAAGTATTTCACTGCCAGGTCTTGAATCCAGGACTCTGTGCACTATAGTCATAGCAATGTACTACTATGCCAAATCAGCTGTTTCTTGAAAGACAGGAAGACTGAATCTTAAATGGCTAGTATTTAGTGAATTCAGTTCTCACCATAGCTTTCAACCTTTTAGTAAAAAACATCTGGACAAAGACAATAATGGGGGAATACAGCCCCCAAACATATTCAGTGAATCCAGTTTTCACCATAGCTCTCAACCTCTTCACACAAAAAACTGGACAAAGCCAATAATGGGGGAATACAGCCCCAAAAATACAGACAAATTTTAAATACTGATGTTATAAACTTAGAAAATTACTAGAATAAAAGGTTTTGTGTTACCATATACTTTCTGAAGAATATGAAGTCTGAAATTCAAATGTATATCATTATTTATTGAATTCAAAATCCAGAAAACCACAGATTTTATGAGGAACAGAACAGAACAAAAATATGAAGCAAAAATCTGAATTGTTTTCACAAGTGGTGGTGGGTAGGGAATTCAGGCTCTTGCTACTTGCACCCAAGATACATGGTTTGAGCCTGAGTTACTATCTCTAGCCACCAGGTGTATTTAGCTGGGACATTTCACACACACCTGAGTTTGAAGTCCATCCGTCCTAGCTTCATCTGAAATCCCTCTTCCTGCTGCAGCTTCAAAGTCTCAGCCATTTGCAATACAAATCCCAGCTCTGTTAAACTACAAAAGTCCTTCCCATGAGAGCAGCTATCCAGCCTGCAGATGTTTCAGTCCTATCCCCTTCCAGTCTATGCAGTTGTTACCACATGGACTTCTGGAGCATCTGTAGACTGATGCCTTCTTTCCTAATCTGAACTGGTTAAACAGCAGTCTGGATTCCTGCATGCATGCATGAAATTCCAGGACTTGCTAATTGTTTTTTTTTTATTCTTTTCTTTTTACAGCTGGGGGGGGGGCTGCAGTCCTGCAGTCCAATAGCATGAGCCACCCCTGGCTATACATAGCTATTGTTATTTATAATTATGTTTAGATTTTTTTTTATGTTTTAACATATAGTGGACAAGTATTAAAAAAATTGAGAACACACTAAATTAGAACCCTGGCTCACCTGTATTGTGATCATTACCTTATAGTAGTCACCACATGGAAGGTTGGGCTACAAATGTATTTTTACAGCCATTACTATGCAGAGTGCTCATTGCAGCTGAGACCTTGTTCATCAGACGTGCTCATTAGTTATGCACATATATTAAAGAGTGTCGTGTTTAACCATGTGACATAAAAGTTCAGAAAATAAATATTTAATTGTAGAACCATAATTCTGCTAATTCCCATAGTTACACATTTAATATATATTTGATATTCTGTGTATGCTCAATGGACTTGCTATAGGTAGCTATTTCTTTGTGTAATTATTTCCCTAATGTTAATTTTTACATAATGTAAACTGGAAAAGCAGTGATAAAACTTTGGACTTTGCTGTATTAGAACCCAAGCTCACCTGTATTGTAACATTTAACTTACACCTACTGCACAGGAACAACTAGTGAGCAGCTGTATATTTTCATATTCATTACAATGTATGTGGGCTGACAGCACTGAAACACAGGTTAGGTTTGCATGATGGGCAGCAAAAGATGCAACAATGTATTATTTTTGAAATCGACAAGTGTCTGCCTATTGTCTGCAGATGTTCTGGACCTTTAAGTGTTGTGGAAGCTTGCTGACCATTGCACAATGCTGCTTAGTGTGTTTTCTTGATGGGCAGCAAAAGATGCAATAATATGTCTTTTACGAAACTGACAATGTCTGCTTGTTGTCAGGGCCATTACACCATGTTTGCATGGAGGTAAGCAATGCACAAACAAGATTAGCAAAACTCAACATTGATTATTATTGTAAAAAAGGGCTTATTAGTTTTCATAACTAAAAGATAAATGTGGGACTTCAACCTTGATTTGCATATTCTATGTCCTGTGTGATTTATCATGTTTAACAAATATGCTGCACACACATTTGATTCACAGCTATAATTTATGCTGTCTTTATCATAGAGGTAACACATAACTTTTAAATTATTTTTCCATTTCACTGTATTTGTGCTAAGCCATGTGATGCACAAATACTAATTATTAAAAAAAAGAATAAACAAAAATGAAGAAAGGAAATAGAAACAACATTACAAATACTTTTCAACATACCTTATAGATTTTTACACAAGTCTGAATTTGAATGGTCAGACTAATGAGACTACAAAACACACTGGGGTTGTTTCATCTAACTTTGCCACAGAAACAAATTTGCAGGAGGAGTACAAATCATTGTGAATACAAGCAAGTCCCATTTCCTGCACAACATACTGTATACACTTGTACACTCTCACTTGTTTGTACATGTGTTGCTTACATATTTAGGGCAATGAGTGATCACACAAACAGTTATGAATATTGTTTGCACAAGGCAGCTCTATCGTCCCTTTGTACTGTGTTCATTATTCCCTTATCTGTGTTGTACTCTCAGACATGCAGTGTCAAGGGAATTTTTTATTCATTGTCATTAAAATATTTCATAAAATTACATGACAATGAGAAATGTGTGCTGTTCACTTCCATTCAAAAGCTTGCTAAATTTTGTAAGTGTATCCTGGATGACACACCCACTGCAGGTAAGGTAGTCTAAATTGCTGTTTTGTCTTTCTTCTCTCTACCACTAATCATTCACAGTTGCAATCCATTAGCAACAAATCCTGAGGTATTGCCTACACTATGTTTACAGCTGATACACAAAGTCAAATGTTTAGCACTCATCAAATCTAATGAGTTCACACCTCTTGTGCATCTTCACCATGCTGGGATGCCTGAATCTACACTATAGAAAGGTTGCCATGTAGCTAGGGAACTTGAAGGTGAGGAGACATGTATGTGGAGAACACAGAAGAAAATTGCTATTAATTTGGATTTATCTGCACAGAAGTCATCGGTATGATTATATTTTTCAAATACCTGTTAGATTTGTTCGCATGTTACAAGGAAAACATTGTGTGTGTGTGTGTGTGTGTGTGTGTGTGTGTGTGTGTGTGTGTGTGTGTGTGTGTGTGTGTGTGTTTTCGTGCATTAGAAAATGGAACTTTTATCTGTATGCACTTCTTATAAGTTCACTATTAGCATAGGCATTTTTGCCAGGCATTTTACATTCTCAGATAGACAGCCTTATTAACTTTCATCACAAGTGTTATTGTTACAGCTGTCTATCTTACACTATTATATATTATTTCATTGAAATGTAATGCCTTATATTGTCAATGACACAGGGGTGGTAAGCTTCTAAGATAGCCCATATACACCTCTAGGGGAGTTCTGTGCACAGTGAGAGGTGGCTGGCAGCCATATAAAATAGACTATTCTGTTTTTGTTTTTGTCAGAATTTTTTCAAAACCATTTAAAACATTTGACTAATGTGTTATTCCTTGGTTAGTATAAACTTTCATTTGTCTGTTGTTTTTGGGTGGGGAGTCAAGTACCATTTGTGTGGTGCCACAACAACAGTTATTTTCAAGAGGTTTGCTGTTGAAATTATGTAGTCATCCAGTTCTTTCTGTGGCATACATTACTCCATTGCTATTCCTTGTTTTGGATGAAACATTGGTTTGTGTGTGAGTGTGACATGGCGCAACCACATAACCTTAAAATTTAATAACTGTACTGTGTGTCTCCAGTGGTTAATGTTGAACATTTTTACATGTATATAATGAGGAATTTAATTATGTGATATTTATATGTTGCATCCTTCTCTGTTTTATTTCACCTAGGAGTATGACACCAAAGTGTACCAATCCACATAATCCCCCTCTTAGTGACATAGAAAATGGCATCATAGTGCAAACATTCAGAAACCATGATGCCTTTCTGCTTGAGAGAGGATGTGGGAATATGGCTTGCAGAATGCAGATTTGGAACCAGATAGTGATATAAATGCTGTAGGAAACATAGCCAGACTTATGATAAGGTACGTCATAGAGCCACTGATAAGATTGCCCATGAACAGCTGGCTACAGTGGGGTGCTATAGAGCCACCACTGACAGCAAATGAAGAGTACCTGCCCACTGTCAAAGATCCAGAGAGCTCAGTGGGAAGTGCATAACATGAGATTGATGTTGGTGCTGATGCTTCTGGGAGAATAAGCATGTGCCAGGAAGAGTGTCTAGGTAAGCTTACATATGTTAATTTATAAGATTGTCTTGTTTAGTAAAATACTATAAGTAATAGTTAATTTTAAACATTTTTTTGGATGAAACTATTCATAAATTGTTACAGTTAACACATTTTTGTTCATTACACATGGGCTTTGGGTGGACATGTCAGCCAAGTTTCAGTTAAAAGTAGTGTTAAGGAACATATATGCAGAAATTCTGGCCCCTGTGTTATTGGAGTTCGGATGACTGTGTCCTGAAGTTTTGCTTAACTTCTTTCAAGACCATCCACCAAGTGTGGGGTCATCTGCACGTGGCAAGCCAACATTTTTATTCAATTATTGATGACCATTTGTCAGAAATATGCATTTATCCATTTATGTAAGGCAGGTATCATGGGTCTGTGTATTGCTGCACCATCTGTGGTAGTGGTACATGTTAGTGCCACCAGTGTTAATCATATATTAAATTGGTAGTGAAGATGAAAGAACTGGAATGAATGTCTTTATCTGTTAATTACCCAAACTTGTGCTGAACAGGTTCCAGTCTCTCCCTTATCGGCAAAGTCTTTTTCTACTTTTCAGAATAAATTCTGCACACACTGTAGTTAAGAATGCTTTATTAGATGTTAAAAATATCCAAATACTGTCACCAATAACAGTGCTGATAAACAATAACAGTCTACAGAAATTCCTGAATGCTGTATAACAGTAACAGTGTTGATAAACATATCAGTGCTAATAAATATATCCAAAGTTTCTGCATAAATATTCAAATTCTCCTGAATAATATAAACTGAAATTGTTTTAATGCTGATATTTGACCTGGCTTCGGTACTCAGGCTAAAGTGTCTTTACTACAATGTCCTTTTGCATATCAGTCCAAAAGCTAACTTAGCTGACTCTCCTGACTATGTCTGAAGAATTTTCTAATAATATCAAAAGCCTATAATGTCCTACATGCCTCTACAGCCTTGGTTTTCAAGCATTCTCTTGCATGTGCCTTACAATTCCTGTCTATTCTTTATCTATCACCCCATTGCAAGTACACATATCTTTCCATTGAGAAAGGAACATTCTATAGCTTTCCCTGAGAACTGTTATTTCTGCGGATCTCATGCTTAGCCATCAAGAGTATCTTTTCCTTTGTACTGAAGTGTCTTTTCCTGAAACTAAATGCATACATAAAAACACAAGTCTGACTCTATATTTTCAGGACTATTATTCTACCTTAATGTACTATAGTGAAAAACCCTCAGTCTAACATCTCCCCCTGAGGTTCATAATGAAAGTTTTATAGGGACCTTTTTTTGTAGTTACCTCATTTCTGTATTATTAACTATTGTATTCAGCTGAGCTTTATGCCACCTCACTCATAATTTGCAGATATGTTCTGATAGATAGTGATCTCATTTATTGTCTCAAAGGTACTTTATGTAATGCCCAAATAGCTTTACCTGCTACATATGCAGGAAGTATACCTGCTCCAGTGATTACCCCATTACCTAAATCCATAGTCATTGGAGTCTAAGTCTAAATTCTGATGAATGTGTGTTGTATCTAAATCCTGCACATTATTCTGAAAATCAGTGCCTTTTAATTCTGTGGTCTTGAAAACTGATCAGGCCAGGTAATTCTTTCAACCCTGCTGTACCAGAAAGAGCATGAAGAAAATGCCATACTCATCCCCGACTTGTCTATGTGAGTCTCCTTTCAAGTTAGTCAGAGTGCAAACTGTTAGCCCTGCCTATTTTTCTTCCCTATTGCTGTATGCTGTGATGGTAAAATTACACAGACTATTGCCTATGTTTTCTACCTTATGAACTGTTGGCTTATTGTACCGTGATGTCTCTTTCTTGTAGCAAATTAAACCTTTCCCTGTTGATCATAGATTTCAATTTTGAACATTCTACTGTTTAGTCCATTTCCTTTTTCGTTAGATAGCCTATCAAGCATAATGGCTTTTTTTCTGAAGACTAACTGAAATCAGCACTGGAGAGATACCTTTATAACTGGTCTTGAAACATAATTACCATATACTGTATTAACTTCTGTCTGCAAATTTTCTGCTGATTTTTTTAATAATTGTATTTATCTTTTTAATTTCTATGTACTGTAATAGATGTCTGCCTTCTAAAGGAATGTCTTCAATATCTTATAAATATTTATATGTTATAATAATTTACTAAAACCTATGCTTTCTGTATTTCAGATCTATATCTTTGCATACTCTGTCAGCGTCATTTTAACTTTTTGTCTAATGTACAATAATTATGTAAAGTGCACTGTAATCTGTAAATTAATTAATACATTAAACCTTATCTATTATGCTTTGGGTGTATTGAATAACTATTATGACTTATTTTTAGATAACTTATTTTAATAAGCCTGTTACAAATAATTCTGTCACTTTACTCTTAAAACTATTGACTGAATCATGTGAACCATTATGTAATGACATGTTGTAACTGAGTATGATGCTATATTCCAAAATCTGACTGAAATGTACTTTACTGAGCGCATTACTGACTATGAATGTTATATTTTGAAACTTGGCTGAAATTTACATAATGATAATAGAAATGTATAACTGAGTATTAATATTATATTCTGAAATTTGACTGAAATGTACTCAACTGAACACACATAACTGAGTATGAATGTTATATTATGAATCTTGACTGAAATTTATATTAGAGTGATACATGTTTAAACTAAACATCTAAAATAACTGTGTATATTCTAAAAACTAACTAAACTAATACTAAATGAATATACATTGCCAGTGTTACCTGAACACATATAAAAGCATAACTGAAATCTGGTAAATGTTATATTTTTAGAAACTAAACTGTTAGTACCTTTTTTCTGTCGGTATTGTCTGAACATGGATAAAACCATTAAATGAAAACAAGTACTATTATACAACTGTCAGAAAACATGAGAACTTTTAAACAAACATTGAAGAAATAACTGAAAACACATAAACATATTTAAACTGAACATAACTGAAAACATATTTCTGTAGATAGTTGACTTGTGCACCACAGCTCTTGCCAAGTTTAGGCCTTATACTGCATTGTCACAGTCACTGCTGAGGTATTGAAGGCTCTCTTCAAGTGTCCTTTTCTGTGTCCCTTTTTTGCTTAGGCCTTTTACACCTCCCCTTTTCCATCTCTTGTGTAAGGCTGGGTGACTGATGTTCCTGACCGTATTTAAAATCAAACTGAAAAATCAACCTGGAAATAATTTATTTATTTATTTTATTTTATTTTACATTTGTTGACCGGGCTAGTCTAGCTGGATACATGTCCTTTTTCAGTAGAGGCCCGAGGAGTTAAGCTCCAGAGTTTAAGAAGAAGTACATTAAAATAACATTTGCAGTTTTAACAATTATAAACTGATAGCATTGGTTGTTGTCCTGAATTTATTTACACTTTTCTGCATGAAATAAACATATGCTGCTAATAAATTTTTGTAAGTCTTTAAGAAAACTGACAATGTACTATAATGAATTAAACTATCTGCTCTGTTATATCTGAGATAGCTCCATAAGTTGCATTTGGTATCAACTTTGTAACTTTCCATATTGCCTTAGTGGCACCATACCAGTGAAAAATTCAGTTTCTGAAATAACATCATTTCCTATGTCCAGCTGTTTTAATTTTTTTTCCTTTTTTTTTGTCATGAACCTCCCTCTTTTTCTGGTGATTTTTCTACCATGTCCTCTGGTAATGTGTACTGCGGTGGTGGTGCTGCAGTAGCATTGTCGCCTCACAGTTAGACGTTGCCCGTTCGATTCTCAGTTAGAGCGTCTTCTGTGTGGCGACATGCGTGAATAGGTGTTCTTTCGTTGAAGGTTGTGCATTAGGCCCGGCAAGCCAGCATGTAAAACACTACTGCCAATCATTAGCGGACCGGAGTTTTGCTGTGGCGACCCCTAACCGGGAAAAGCGGAAAGACACAAACAAACCAACAAATACATTGCTTGTTGCCCTGACTTTATTTATAAGTTTCTGCATGAAATAAACATAGTCTCTCTCCTATCTCAAAAATTCTTGAGAAATGCATCCACCTCCAACTCATGCCGTTCCTTACAGATAACCAACTCCTCACCCCAACCCAACATGGGTTCCGTCCTGGCCATAGCACAATAACAGCTCTTCTCTCTTTTCTAGACATCATAAACCACACCTGTGACTCTGGAGAACTTGTATCCACAGTCCTCCTTGACCTCTCCAAGGCTTTTGATACAGTCTCCCATACCCACTTTCTTCACCACCTTTCCAATCTTAACCTCTCACAAAACACCGTTACCTGGTTCAGCAGCTACCTCTCTGACAGATCTCAGGCAGTAAAATGGAAGACTGGCACCTCAGCCTTCCTTCCCACCCCAATTGGGGTACACCAGGGATCCATTCTTGGCCTTATGCTCTTCAATATCTTCATTAATGATTTCCATGCAGCCATTCCTAACACAAAGATAGTACAATATGCAGATGACTCAACTTTAGTTTGCTCTGCATCAAACCTCCATGAGCTCTAAACAAAAACTCAAAATGCCTTCTCAACTACTGAGAACTGGATGCTTCAAAATCACCTCTCTTTGAATGCCAACAAATCAAAGATCCTACTATTCTCTCCCTCAAAAATCTCTCCCCCTGGACAAAACATCTTTCAAGATTACGAGCCATGCCAACTCCACTATAGAGGTTGTACCTTTTACTAAACTTCTTGGAGTTACAATTGACAAACACCTAAAACTCGATACTCATATTCAGCTAAATATTTAAAAAAAAACATCATAAACTTGGCATGCTGTACAGAAACTCCCACTTCCTCTCCCCCTCAACAAGACAGACCCCTGCCACTACCTACTTACTACCTTCACTAATGTATGGTGTTCTCCTGCTAACCAAGCTATCTTCCTCCATCTCTTCTAAACTAGAAACTTGTTACAACAAAATCTCAAAGTTCGCCACCACTTCCAAATACTCCACTCACCACTGCATACCTCTCCACCAGCTGCAATGGCTAGAACTTCTCAACTACCTTGACTAACTCCAACTCATCACCATGCACAAGCTTATTTTCAAACCAACTATATGCCCAACAATAACAA